>NC_092119.1:22907249-23201682 GCF_045679555.1 Salvelinus alpinus
ATGGCGCTGGGCAGACGGCAGACTCTGGCCGGCTGAGGCGCACTGTAGGCCTGGTGCGTGGTACCGGAACTGGAGGTACCGGGCTAAGGACACGCACCTTCAGGCTAGTGCGGGGAGAAGGAACAGGGCATACTGGACCCTGGATACGCACATTAGACCTAGTGCGTGGTGCCGGCACTGGTGGTACCGGGCTGAAGACACGCATCTCAGGGCTAGTGCGGGGAGCAGCAACAGGACGCACAGGACTCTGGGGACACACAGGAGGCTTGGTGCGTGGTGTAGGCACTGGTGGTAATGGGCTGGAGACACGCACCACAAGGCTAGTGCGTGGAGGAGGAACAGGGCTCTGGAGACGCACAGGAAGCCTGGTGCGTGGTGTAGGCACTGGTGGTACTGGGCTGGGGCGGGGAGGTGGCGCCGGAAATACCGGACCGTGCAGGCGTACTGGCTCCCTTGAGCACTGAGCCTGCCCAACCTTACCTGGTTGTATGCTCCCCGTCGCCCGACCAGTGCGGGGAGGTGGAATAACCCGCACCGGGCTATGTAGGCGAACCGGGGACACCATGCGCTCTACTGCGTAACACGGTGTCTGCCCGTACTCTCGCTCTCCACGGTAAGTACAGGGAGTATACGCAGGTCTCCTACCTGACTTCGCCACACTCCCTTTCAGCCCCCCCCCCCCCCCCCCAATAAATGTTTGGGTTGTACTCACGGGCTTCCAGCCTTGCTTCCGTGCTGCCTCCTCATATCGCCTCCTCTCGGCTTTAGCTGCCTCCAGCTCTTCACGAGGGAGGCGATATTCTCCCGGTTGTGCCCAAGGTCCCTTTCCATCTAATATCTCCTCCCATGTCCATGAATCCTGTGTAGGTGGGTCCTGTTGCTGTTTCACACGCTGCTTGGTCCTTTGGTGGGTAATTCTGTCACGATCGTCTTGCTGAGAGAAAGTGGACCAAGGCGCAGCGTGTGCAAAATACATTCTCTTTTATTGTAGAGAAAGGGAAAAAAACACGCAACAAACACTATAACAAACTGAAACAAAACAACAAACGAATCGTGAAGCTAATAACGTAAGTGCACACACAGGCTACAAACGTACAACATAGACAATTACCCACATTAACCTAGTGCCTATGGCTGCCTTAAATATGGCTCCCAATCAGAGACAATTAATGACATCTGTCTCTGATTGAGAACCATTCAGGCAACCATAGACACAGCTAGACACCTATATTAAACACAAACCCATCTACTCTATTTAACCCCCTAAACCATACAACCACCCTAGACACTACAAAAACACATACATTCCCCATGTCACACCCTGACCTAACTAAAATAATAAAGAAAACAAAGAATACTAAGGCCAGGGTGTGACAACATCGAAAATCTCTTCCCAACTATTTTGCAATTTATATGGCAATTCATTTGTTCATTGTTACAGGTAGCGTTTCAGTTTAAGAACCATTTTACACCTTGCCTGAACTTCAAACATCCGTCACAGAGTCACCACCTTCTGTTTGCAAATTAAGGCTACCCAGCAAAGGGTTTCACCAGATTGGTTCCCTTACTGCTAGCGTGCAAGGTTCATCTGGAACCTGCGCATCCTTGAATAGCACTCAATTTTTCATAACACTTTTACTCAAGTTCCTTTTCATGGGTGGTCCTACAGTTCCATGGTAATATTGCAACAGTGCCTGATCTCAAGATCTCATTATGCGTTAGACAGTTGGCCCTCTGAGGACAGGTTTTTACTACGGATGCTTCCCATCTGTTAATTTGGGGGGATATTCAGGCTCAGTAGTCTGCAGTTCATTGGCCTTACATTACAGATAATTGTTAATTTGCTATAGGGGGCCTTAACTCTTAGGCGTAGCAACAGCATGTCACACACTAGATGAACCATATTATTTCAATGCCTCATTTTGTCTCGTGCCATCATTGCCATTCATATTCAATTAGCACGACTCTTCTTCATTTCAACCCATTCGTTTTAATCTCTACTAAACTACCTGCGACATCCTATTCTAAAGCATATGCTCGCAGCCCTCCGACTGTGAGCATTGATGTTTTCGTGAGGCTGTCTTCTTACTGGTTTTCCATGTTTTAATTCTAATGGCGAGTTCACAACTCGTATCACTTTTATTCCTTCATGTGATTTAAAATTTTTTTTATCTGGTCTTTCACCCTAATTCATTCACAATCAATCCTTTCTCATGCTTTATTCTAATATACACTACCGTTCAAAAGTTTGGGGTCACTTAGAAATGTCCTTGTTTTTGAAAGAAAAGCAAATTTTTTGTCCATTAAAATAACATCAAATTGATCAGAAATACAGTGTAGACATTTTTAATGTTGTAAATGACTATTGTAGGTGGAAACAGCAGATTTTTTATGGAATATCTACATAGACGTACAGAGGCCCATTATCAGCAAACATCCCTCCTGTGTTCCAATGGCACACTGTGTTAGCTAATCCAAGTTTATAATTTTAAAAGGCTAATTGTTCATTAGAAACCCTTTCGCAATAATGTTAACACAGCTGAAAACTGTTGTGCTGATTAAAGAAGCAATAAAACTGGCCTTCTTTAGACTAGTTGAGTATCTGGAGCATCAGCATTTGTGGGTTCGATTACAGGCTCAAAATGGCCAGAAACAAATAACTTTCTTCTGAAACTCGTCAGTCTATTGTTCTGAGAAATCTCGTACAACGCTGTGTACTACTCCCTTCACAGAACAGCGCAAATTGGCTATAACCAGAAAAGAAAGAGGAGTGGGAGGCCCCGGTGCACAAATGAGCAAGAGGACAAGTACGTTAGAGTGTCTAGTTTGAGAAACAGACGCCTCACAAGTCCTAAGCTGGCCGCTTCATTAAATAGTACCCACAAAAGAGTTCCTCTGCCTAGAAGGCCAGCATCCCGGAGTCGCCTCTTCACTGTTGACATTGAGACTGGTGTTTTGCGGGTACTATTTAATGGTGCTGCCAGTTGAAGACTTGTGAGGTGTCTGTTTCTCAAACTAGACACTCTAATGTACTTGTCCTCTTGCTCAGTTGTGCACCCTGGCCTCCCACTCGTCTTTCTATTCTGGTTAGAGACAGTTTGCGCTGTACTCAGAACTTTGTTGAAGCACCTTTGGCAGCGATTACAGCCTTGAGTCTTCTTGGGTATGACGCTACAAGCCTGGCACACCTGTATTTGGTGGAGTTTTTTCCCATTCTTCTCTGCAGATCCTCTTAAGCTCTGTCAAGTTGGATTGGGAGCGTCTCTGCAAAGTTATTTTCGGGTCTCTCCAGAGATGCTAGATCGGGTTCAAGTCCGGGCTCTGGCTGGGCCATTCAATGACATTCAGAGACTTGTGCTGAAGCCACTCCTGTGTTGTTTTGGCTGTGTGCTTAGGGTCGTTGTCCTGTTGGAAGGTGAACCTTCACCCGCAGTATGAGGTCCTGAGCGCTCTGGAGCAGGTTTTCATCAAGGATCTCTCTGTACTTTGTTCAGCTATGTTCAATAGTATTCTTCGTAGTATGAAATAATTAAGCTCTATACAATGGGTGGTTCCTCTGAAAAAGGCTGCATTTCTTTATGTTATATTTATGTTAATTAACGGTCAATTACTGTGAGATCGGCAGTTATTTGCATGACAATCCCCAGCTGACGAAATTTCATGACCACCACAACCGTTATCAAGTGTGCACTCGCAGTGATTAGAGAGCAATAGAGCACGGCTTGTGCTGTTTGTGATAATGAGGTGCTGACTGCCAGTTTAAATACAACCCCCTAAAATTAGCAGCACATAAAGCTAATCCTGAGGCCATCAATCAACCAAGATGAGCCCAAAAGCCCCTAAGCAGTTCACTGTAATTATACGACTCACTTGGATACTTTACAGCAAGAGCCTAATTTTGTGACTAACCATTAATATCCCAGCGACGGGTTGAGCTGTGAGTAAGATGTTATATGTGTGTATTACAGTACATACTGGCACGTAAACTTTAGCTTTTTTCTTAGAGGAATGATTTAGAAAGAGACCTTTGTGTAACTGAGTCTTTTCTGACAAATTACACAAGATATGCAACTTTGAAATAAATGACCACAGTGTTTTTGAGATTTATGTGCACGTCTGCATCCATACCTAATTTGCCTGGATCTGGCAGACAAGGCCAGAAAGTCGTTGACAAGAAAAACACCTAAACAGATTTCGTCAACATATTTAGTGAGAACGTGTGCACTTCTCCTGTTTTTCAGATGCGATCATAAAAGTTAATAACCTGTGCATGATAAGAATGTAGCAAACATATCCATAACATATGGCGTTATGGTATTTTAACAAGTGCACACTTTTAACAAGTTATTTCAGCATTTTCTTTTACATGACCTTATGACATTCTTTTTCAGGTGGTGTATGTAGGGATCACATTTTGCAAAAAGCAAGTTGCATGCATGCATTTTCAAGAGGTTTTGTTTATAATTGTATCTTATTGCTCATTAATTGTGTTTTTTCCCCCTATATTACATCTGAAAAACATGGAGGATGTAGACCAGAGCTCTCCAACCCTGTTCCTGGAGAGCTACCATCCTGTAGGTTTTCATTCCAACCCTAATCTAGCACATCTGATTAGTTACAACTGGGGTTGGAGACAAAATCTACAGGAGGGTAACTCTCCAGGAACAGGGTTTGAGACCCCTGATGTAGACCACGTCCCTCTAAACAGTATAGCTCCTCATATCCAATCATCTGCAATCCTTATGGGACTACAGTACACACTCAAAGGCTAAACAAGAAATGCATGTATCTGCAATTCCGAATTCATTTAAATCCCTCATTGTTCAAATTATTCATTTTCAAAATCAGATTTCTTTGACGTTTCCACAATCCTTTAAATTGCATGCTTATCCTTATGATTGAACATGAACATACAGGAATAGGTACCTGCCTCATACTGACGTTGTGGTATGAGAAGTAATGTATGACAAAACTGTGAATGCTGAGCCAGCAATTTTAAACCCAACATAAACAATCCTCTGTCACCATGTACACACTGCTCGTACAACTCTTTTTCCATGCTATCACTGAATTTGAAAACCCCAAAATACTCTTTCTAGTCATCCATGGTATCATCCTCCCTGCTTTTGTGGAGTGATTTCACTCTTCTTTCGTCTTACACCAGGTTCCGCACTCCTGTTGTTCTACTTGTCAACCGGAGCGCAGTGGAGCATTTGAATTATTCCGGCTCCCAGCAGTGCCTCTCCTCTACATGGGCCCAGTTCACAGCGACAGATGCAGGGGGTACTACTACTGCTTCACTTCAGCCTTGTTCAGACCTCTGGCTCTGATAGCAGAGGTTAACACTTCTTTGACAGCCTTTAAAGAACAGTAAGATCATGCATATATACCATATCCCATTATTCAACTACAGGTTTGTCCCTCTACTTATAGTAGTTTAGCTTTCTAATGTTTATTGTTATGACGGTGCTGTAATAAACTGTCCCTTTATTCAGATTACAACCTCTTACTTTCAGTTATTTGAAAATCTCCAAAATATTGTTATTTTTAAAATAAGCCATAGAAAGCTGGCTGCAGTTTAATCCACCAGAAAAGATAGAACAAATATTACAACAAATATTATGGTTAAACTAAAATATAGTTATTGATAAAAACTATTCGGGGAAAAAACATATATATATCATCTTTGTAAATTATATCATAAATAGGACTGGTGGAGTTATGTCACACATGCAGTTTACAGAAATATATGGAAATGTCTGCTCCATCCAAAATTACAACCAACATATTGTAGCATTACCGCAAAAATGGAGGAGGCAAGAGGAAGGGGGAGGAGTTAAGGAACTTGGTTGTCGGCCCATAAAATTAAACCTCTTAGGGATAGGTGTCCGGTCAACGGGGCAGTTGTAAATCATGCAGCGCCATGTGTCACGATCGCAGAATTTAGAGAAACAACAAATGTTGGTACATATAAGTGTATTACTGTCACGTCCTGGCCATAGGGAGGCTTTTATTCTCTATTTTGGTTAGGCCAGGGTGTGACTAGGGTGTGCATTCTAGTTTCTTCATTTCTATGTTTTGTATTTCTATGTTTTGGCCGGGTATGGTTCTCAATCAGGGACAGCTGTCTATCGTTGTCTCTGATTGGGAATCATACTTAAGCAGCCTTTTTTCCTTTTGGGAGTGGTGGGTAGTTATCTTTGTTAGTGGCACTATAGCCCTGTTAAGCTTCACGGTTGTTTCTTGTTTTGTTGGCGACATTTACAATAATAAAATAAAATGTATGCTCACAAGGCTGCACCTTGGTCTCCTTCCAACGAAGGCCGTGACAGAACTACCCACCACAAAAAGACCAAGCAGCGTGGTCAGGAGGAATGGACTTTGGAGGACATTTTGAATGGGAAAGGATCCTGGACCCGGGAGGAGATCCTGGCGGGGAAGGATCGCCTGCCCTGGGACCAGGTGGAAGCAGCGAGGAAAGCGGAGGTAGCTAGAAAAAGGGCCCAGGATTACACGGCTGGCACTAAAGACCGGGAGGCCACTCCCCAATTATTATTTTTTTTTGGGGGGGGGGGGGGGGGCAGACGAGGAGATTGGCTGAGTCAGGTTGGAGACCTGAGCCAACTCCTCGTGCTTACCGTAGGGAGCGTGGTACTGGTCAGGCACCGTGTTATGCGGTGGAGCGCACGGTGTCTCCAGTGCGCGTTCACAGCCCGGTGCATTCCAGCTCCCCGCATCGGCCGTGCCAGAGTGGGCATCCAGGCAGGACGGATGGTGCCGGCTCAGCGCATCTGGCCACCAGTGCGTCTCTACGGCGCAGGAAATCCTGCACCGGCTCTGCGCACTGTGTCTCCGGTGCGTCTGCCCAGCCCAGTGCGTCCTGTGCCAGCGCCCCGCCTTTGCCGGGCGAAGGTAACCATCCAGCCAGGACGGGTTGTGCATGCTCTACGCTCGAGACCTCCAGTGCGCCTCCACAGCCCAGTGTATCCGGTTCCTACTCCCAGAACCAGGCCTCCTGTATGTCTCCCCAGCCTGGTAAGCCCTGTGGCAGCTACACGCACCAGGCTGCCTAGACGTCTCCTCACTCCAGTGATGATCCATGGCCCTGGATCCCATGCAGATCCCTTACCACGAACATGTTCAGCACATGCTGAGCGAGGTTCTCTTGGGATATGTTGTCGTCAGCATCCTGAGAAGTTATTAAAAACAAAGTAAATGTACGTACTGTATACAAGGTCAATTCATTATTTATTTTTTTAAATAGAAAATAGATAAAACATTTCTCTTGTATTCCTTGATGATTTTAAACACTTTCGCCGAGGTATATGATCAGGCTACGGATCACCCAGTCTCTCTATGGTGCTGCGCTGTCATGCGGGAATAAAAATTGTGTATTTACTACAGGTAACTAAATAAATGTCACCAAATGTAATTTTTGACTGTTTTTCTCTTCATAGAGTTTACATCCAGCTCTTGGCATCCGATTACTCTCAGTTTTGCTCTGTAATTTCCCATCTTATACTTCAGGCTGCATTTCCACCCGTACATGCCTGAGAAGGACTTAGGCTCCTTAAGGCATGGATGCTTTTGTACCAAGGCTTCTGCAACTTGGCATATCTGTAGACTTGAAGGCTGTAAACTGGAATATATATTCAGACATTCTCTCCAGGATGTTGGACTTCCCACCCGGACTGTTGAATAGTGTTCTATCCTGTCTGTATGCTTCATTTGCTGCCTCAAGAACAAGCTCTGTGTCGTAAGCAAAGAGAGGAATTTCAAACTGAGATGGCCATGGATGTAAACGTTGGGATGAGGTGCACTCTGGAGAGGACAATATTACAGTGTCATGGGACCGAGAGGAGAATGTGTCATCCGATAGCATGGTAAAGCTGGTGTCCAATAACGATTGTTTATTCAGACTAAAAACCATGGGGGGGAGGGGTCAAGGTAATCCACTTTGATGGTGTCTTTGTCCTTAATGTCATCAGTATCCATCAAGGAGAAAAACTGATTCACTGTCCATGTACTGTAGACTAAAATCCCTTTGAAGCTGAAATGTCTCTCGCACAATTGAGCTAAGTTCGGCAGGTATTCCAGAGGGCAATACAAGCTTCTGAATATCACGGTTCTCCAACATGACCCGCAATCTGGCAGACATTTCTGTTGTATAAAGAAAGAGATCCTTTAACAAGAATAAAAGGCATGTTAGTTATCATATTGCCAATTCTCAATAAAAAAATTATATTGGTATCCCATTCAATCACAAGTAAAGCGCTGCTTAGTAGTACAATACTAGACCTCTTATTTTTTTAAACATGTCCAAGACTCCTTATAAACATTTAAATGATATGGAAATCTAAAACAGTTGTATGACCAATGCAGAGTGTTTCAACCCAAGACGTTGTATATTGGGTGGAGTAGACCTTCAGAGTAATATCAAAGGTTTCAATGCATGGCTTATAAAATCAAGATATTCCAATCATGTCAGTTAATATAAAAATAACATTACCTAATACAATAGGCACATGTGACACTTTAGGGTGACCATGTGCTTTTGCCCAACAGTGTATGCTGCTAATGGGTAGATGTCTGCCAATTCCTTTTGCTCAAGGACTTCAACCTTCTCTATGGATTCCAATTGAAAACCCCTAAGGTGCTCATTGTACCATGCATTCTGACACTTGACAATAAAAGCAAGTTTGCCATGAACAATGATCATTAGAAGTATTTCTACAAAGTCCGGTAGTTCTCCAGTGGACGCATGGGCCAAGATCATTCTGACAGAGTAATTGGTACCATTGCAGGAAATTGTATTTGCCAACTGAACACGTCTCATCTGGAAATTCTTCGCACTACTTCCTTTATGTCGTCCTTTAACACTTCTAAAGCCACTGTGGACTGCTTTGTGACAGAGAGGGCAGGTTTGATAACATCTGTGCCATACAGATAGTGCGCAAGCATTAGTTGATGCTTAGCTGCAAGTGACAGTAAAATACTTTGAAAGCTGTTGGTCTTCAAAGCGTTTAGTCCACAAAGCTATAAGGGGTCCAAATGCCTTTATTAGTATTGGGTAGAGTTCAATGAAATGATGCATCGGGATAAGTCTTTCCTTAGGGAAAACCTCCAAGAATCTATGCCTGTGCTCAGATATCTTTGTGTCAAGGTACCAAATAGTCTCCTCTCTGTGAAGTGGGGCCACAAGTTCAACAATATCTTTGAGGTTCAATATTATCTGCCATGATGGTTCACCTACAGGTATTTTTGTTCCGATTATGAATGGAAGCAGACGGAATAAGCACCAGTTTTCATGAGCGTTTCCTCCAATGCACCTTAGAGCGATTGTGGGCAGTCATTTTTATCACTCCACTTTTATATGGGAATTGCTTGAATTAGATTGTTAAGTTCCAACAGAGTAAAATGTTTATTATTGATTAAAACATTTAAGCACAATGCCAACTCCAGAGGCAAGACTCCCTCAAAAAACGAATTAAGCACATCTGGTGGATAGCCAGACAACATATATTATATTTCAGTTTTATAGTTAACACACACTGCTTTTTCACACCATAACAATGTGTTAAAGTGGGATTTTCCCAAAATGTTTGAACATGTTGAGAATGTTGCTGTTTTGTTCTGGGTTGGAATGCTCCAGTTCTTCCTTCCTTTACATGGAGCTCAGAAATCTCCCCCAAACAGAACCTGCAGATATGTGATACACTAAAACTTTCCACAAATCCACCAGTGGAGTGTGCTCCAAGATTATCTGCTGCCATGCTAAAAACAGTGCCCTTAATGATCTTTCCCAGCACAGGAATAAAAAGTCCTTCCTCCATTAATTGTACAAGGTCCTTTAAAAGTGGCTTTAGCACCTTCCCATATCCATATTTCTTCACATCAACAGCCTTGCGGAGAATGGCTAAGTAAATAGATGTCAGTGTAGACCTAAACTGTGAGGCCACATTCGCCAACACCCAATAGGCTGCAGTGATTTTGTGGTTTTTGCAGGATGTTCCAAGAAGATTGCACACTTCAAAGTCATCAACACAGAGAAGTAAAGAAAGGGTTAGTTAATCTCCGATAAACACTTGTTTTCTTTTAAATGTGTGCCATCATAAAATTACTTTTACACAGACACACCCGTATGCCTACTTTGAGAACCTTTTAAAGCTTTCTCCTGAATATCCTTATTGCTTATGACTTGTAACAGTGACTGCAGAACAGGAACATACTGGAAGCTTCTTCCTCCCTTTGCATCAATTATATATTCTACAGGCTCAACTACAGAATTTTTTTTCTAAAAATGTCCTTTCTCTTGTTCGCAGTGTCAAGGGGACCATCCGCCCCCAAAAGATGAGTTTATGGGGTTTGTCTCACAGACATCTAACCAAATCTGAGATTATGGAATCATCAACAACACAGCCATGTTTCCTTAAACAGGAATTAACAATGTCTCTTATGACTGGATCTGATACTGAGCATGATATGAACTGCAGCTCCTCTACCACCTCATTGATACACTTATTAGACACATTGTAAATACTCTCCAATTGCAGGTAAAGGTGCACAATTACATTTTGCAATTCTTCTGATTCTTCTAAGGTATCCTCCTCTTCAAGGACTAAATCGTTATCTTAGATATTTGACTGGTCAACATACTTTTGCAAGATTCCAATTCTAAAGTCCTCTATGAGGATTGTGTTTTTGGATCCTATGAAATCAAATCACATTTTATTTGTTACATATACATGGTGAGCAGATGTTAATGTGAGTGTAGCGAAATGTTTGTGCTTCTAGTTCCAACAGTGCAGTAATATCTAACAAGTAATCTAACAATTCCCCAGCAACTACCTAATACACACAAATCTAAAGGGGTGAATGAGAATATGTACATGTAAGTTTATGGATTAACGATGGCTAAGCGGCATAGGCAAGGTACAATGGATGGTAAAAAATACAGAATATACATGTGATATGAGTAATGTAAGATTAAAGTGGCATTATTTAGAGTGTATTGTATAAAGTGACGAGTGATCCACTTATTAGAGTGGCCAGTGATATGGTCTCAATGTAGGCAGCAGCCTCTCTGAGTTAGTGATTGCTGTTTAGCAGTCTGATGGCCTTGAGATAGAAGTTGTTATTCAGTCTCCCGGTCCCAGCTTTGATGCACTTGTACTGACCTCACCTTCTGGATGGTAGCAGTGTGAACAGGCAGTGGCTCGGGTGGTTGATGTACTTGATGCTCTTTTTGGCCTTCCTGTGACATCAGGTCCTGTAGGTGTCATGGAGGGCAGGTAGCTTGCCCCCGGTGATGCGTTGTGCAGACCACACCACCCTCTGGAGAGTCTTGTGGTTGAGGGTGGTGCAGTTGCCGTACCAGGCTGTGATATAGCCCGACAGGATGCTCTCGATTGTGCATCTGTAAAAGTTAGTGAAGGTTTTGGGTGACAAGCTAAATTCCTTCAGCCTACTGAGGTTGAAGAGGTACTGTTGCACCTTCTTCACCACACTGTCTGTGTGAGTGGAACATTTAAGTTTGTCTGTGATGTGTACACCGAGGAACTTAAAACTTTCGACCTTCTCCACTGCTGTCCCTTTGATGTGAATAGGGGGCTGCTCCCTACGCTGGTTCCTGAAGTCCACGATCATCTCCTTTGTTTTGTTAACGTTGAGTGAGAGGTTGTTTTTCTGACACCACACTCCGAGTGCCCTCACCTCCTCCCTGTAGGCTGTCACGTCGTTGTTGATAATCAAGCCCACTACTGTTGTGTTGTCTGCAAACTTGATGACTGAGTTGGAGGCGTGCATGGCCACGCAGACGTGGGTGAAAAGGGAGTACAGGAGGGGGCTGAGCACGCACCCTTGTGGGGCCCCAGTGTTGAGGGTCAGCGAAGTGGAGATGTTGTTTCCTACCATCACCACCTGGGGGCGGCCCATCAGAAAGTCCAGGACCCAATTGCACAGGGCGGGGTTGAGACCCAGGGCCTCCAGCTTGATGATGAGCTTGGAGGGTACTAAGGTGTTGAATGCTGAGCTGTAGTCAATGAACACCATTCTTACATAGGTATTCCTTTTGTCCAGATGGGATAAGGCAGTGTGCAGTGTGATGGCGATTGCGTCGTCTGTGGATCTGTTGGGGCGGTATGCGAATTGGAGTGGGTCTAGAGTTTCCGGGATTATGGTGTTGATGTGAGCCATGACCATCCTTTCAAAGCACTTCATGGCTACTGATGTGAGTGCTACGGGGCGGTAGTCTTTTATGCAGGTTACCTACACTTTCTTGGGCACAGGGACTGTGGTGGTCTGCTTGAAACATGTAGGCATTACAGACTCGGTCAGGGAGAGGTTGAAAATGTCAGTGAAGACACAACACATGCTCTGAGTAACGTCCTGGTAATCCGTCTGGCCCCGGGGCCTTGTGAATGTTGACCTGTCTAAAGGTCTTGCTCACATCGGCTACAGAGAGCTTGATCACACAGTAGTCCGGATCAACTGGTGATCTCATGCATGCTTCAGTGCTGCTTGCCTTGAAGTGAGCATAAAAAAAGACACTTAGCTCCTCTGGTAGGCTCGCGACACTGGGCAGCTCGCGGCTGGGTTTCCCTTTGTAGTCCGTAATAGTTTGCAAGCCCTGCCACATCCGACAAGCATCAGAGCCGGTGTAGTAGGATTTAATCTTAGTCCTGTACTGAAGCTTTGCCTGTTTGATGGTTCGTCTGAGGGCATTGTGGGATATCTTATAAATGTCCAGATTAGTGTCCTGCTCCTTGAAAGCAGCAGCTCCAGCCTTTAGCTCGGTGTGGGTGTTGCCTGTAATCCATGGCTTCTGGTTGGGATGTGTACATACCGTTACTGTGGGGACGACGTTGTCGATGCACTTATTGATGAAGTCTGTGACTGAGGTGATATACTCCTCAATGCCATTGGATGAATCCCAGAACATATTCCAGTCTGTGCTAGAAAAACAATCCTGGAGCATAGCATCCTTGTCATCTGACCACTTCTGTGTTGAGCGAGTCAAATCACATCAAATCAGATTTTATTAGTCACATGCGCTGAATACAACAGGTACCTTACAGTGAAATGCTTACTTACAAGCCTGTAACCAACAATATAGTTAAAAAAAATATGAATAAGAATAAGAAATAAAGGAACAAGTAATTAACTTCTTATGGCTGCAATCCCATTAACGGGATGATATGACAACAGCCAGTGAAAATACAGGGCGCCAAATTCAAAACAACAGAAATCTCATAATTAAAATTCCTCAGACATACAGTACATGTGTCTTATACCATTTTAAAGGTAATTTTGTTGTTAATCCCACCAAAGTGTCCGATTTCAAATATGCTTTTCAGCGAAAGCACCACAAACAATTATGTTAGGTCACCATCAAGCCACAGAATAAGCACAGCCATTTTTCCAGCCAAAGATAGCAGTCATAAAAAGCACAAATATAGATAAATTAATCACTAACCTTTGATGATCTTCATCAGATGACACTCATAGGACTTCATGTTACACAATACATGTATGTTTTGTTTGATAAAGTTCATATTTATATAAAAAAATCTGAGTTTACATTGGCGTGTTACGTTCACTAGTTCCAAAAACATCCAGTGATTTTGCATAGCCACATCTATTCAAAAGAAATACTCATCATAAATGTAGATGATAATACAAGTTACAAACATGTAATTATAGATATACCTCTCCTTAATGCAACAGCTGTGTCAGATTTCAAAAAAACTTTACGGAAAAAGCAAACCATGCATTAATCTGAGACTGCGCTCAGAACAATAGTCAAATTAGCCGCCATGTTGGAGTCAACAGAAACCAGAAATTACATGATAAATATTCCCTTACCTTTGATGATCTTTATCAGAATGCACTCCTAGGAATCCCAGGTCCACAATAAACGCTTGATTTGTTCGATAATGTCCGTTATTTATGTCCAATTAGCTACTTTGGTTAGCGCGTTTGGTAAACAATTCCAAAGTCACGAAGCGCGTTCACTAAAACGTGACGAAATGTCAAAAAGTTCCGTAACAGTCAGTAGAAACATGTCAAACGATGTATTGAATCAATCTTTAGAATGTTGTTAACATAAATCTTGAATAACGTTCCAACCGGAGAATTACATTGACTTCAGATGAGCGATGGAACAGAGCTCACTGTCATGTGAACGCGCATGGTCAAAGAATGGTCACCTCATGGCAGTGGTGACTAATTCTTCTCTCATTCATATCTCGCTGTAATTTCAATGGGATCTTGGTTGAAAATCCACCAGCCTCAGAATTTCCACTTCCTGTTTGGATTTTTTCTCAGGTTTTTGCCTGCCATATGAGTTATGTTATACTCACAGACATAATTCAAACAGTTTTAGAAACTTCAGAGTGTTTTCTATCCAATACTAATAATAATATGCATATATTAGCAACAATGACTGAGGAGCAGGCCGTTTACTCTGGGCACCTCTGTGCGCCTTTCATCCAAGCTACTCAATACTGCCCCTGCAGCCATAAGAAGTTAAAGAGCAGCAGTAAAATAACAATAGCAAGACTATATACAGGGGATTCCGGTACAGAGTCAATGTGCCAGTATATGAACATGTAGGTAGAGTTATTAAAGTGACTATGCATAGATAATAACAGAGAGTAGCAGTGGCGTAAAAGAGGGGTTGGGGAGGGTGGGCAATGCAAATAGTCTGGGTAGCCATTTGATTAGCTGTTCAGGAGTCTTATGGACTTTTGGACCTAGACTTGGCACTCGGTAGCGCTTACCGTGCGGGAGCAGAGAGAACAGTCTATGACAATGGTGGCTGGAGTCTTTGACAATTACTAGGGCCTTCCTCTGACACCGCTTGGTATAGAGGTCCTGGATGCCAGGAAGCTTGGCCCCAGTGATGTACTGGGCCGCACACACTACCCTCTGTAGTTCCTTGTGGTCGTAGACCGAGCAGTTGCCATACCAGGCAGTGATGCAACCAGTCAGGATGCGCTCGATGGTGCAGCTGTAGAACCTTTTGAGGATCTGAGGACCCATGACATATATTTTGAAACTCCTGAGGGGGAAAGGGTTTTGTCGTGCCCTCTTCACAACTGTCTTGGTGTGCTTGGACCATGTTAGTTTGTTTGTGATGTGGACACCAAGGAACTTGAAGCTCTCAACCTGCTCCACTACAGCCCCGTCGATGAGAATGGGGGTTTGCTCGGTACTCCTTTTCATGTAGTCCACAATCATCTCCTTTGTCTCTGTCACTGGTACTTCCTGCTTTAGTTTTTGCTTGTAAGCAGGAATCAGGAGCATAGAATTATGGTCAGATTTTCCAAATGGAAGGAGAGGGAGAGCTTTGTAAGCGTCTCTGTGTGTGGTGTAAAGGTGGTCTATAGTTGTTTTTCTTCTGGTTGCGTATGTGACATCCTGGTAGAAATATAGTGACTGGACATTTGCCAAGAGAACGAATGGGAGTGCCATTTGATATTCTCTTTGTCTCAATCTCACACGGATGCTGGGACATCTCCCACGTCTACGCCTACAGCGTTTTGGTAGCCCATGAAAAAAGGAATGTTGTCCGGTATGAACAAGGGAACAGCTGAGTCAGAGTTGAAGTTGGATTTGAAGTTAAAATCAAGGTTAGTAACTGTTGATTTTGATGTACAGAAGTGCTTGGCAGTCATATGCGATAATAGTATGAACATTCTGTACAATAAAATTAAGATAAACTCGTAAGATGTTGCCCTTCTCTGTCGGACGTACATGGACATTGAAAAGTGGTTGAAAATTAGTCAGTCCAAATCTGAACCAATCATAGACGTCTGTTTTACAAGTTTGGACAGCACGGTACAGTAAAGCAGAGCACAGTACAGTACAGCACAGTAGAGCACAGTATAGAACAGTACAGTACAGTAGAGTATAGATCATTACAATAGAGTACAGTATTATACAGTAGAGTTTAGTACAGTACACTGGAGAAGAGTGCAGTATAATCTACTGTACTGTACTGTACTCTGCTGTGCTGTATTATACTGTGCTCTACTCTGCTGTACTGTGTTGTCCAAATTTCTGAAACATAGAAGACTATGACTGGTAAAGATTTTGTCTGGTCCAAAGAAATTTGGTCTTGTTTGGGCTATAGCTCATCAGGCAAAATATCATAACAAGGTCAGAGTCCAGGAGGTACAGAGTGGCAGGCAGGCTCGAGGTCAGAGCAGGCAGTATGGTCAGGCAGGCAGGATCAGAGTCAAGTCAGGCAAGGGTAAAAACCGGGAGGACTAGCAAAAAACTGAGAAAAGGAAAAAGCAGGAGCACGGATTAACACACTGGTTGACTAGAAAAAACAAGAAGAACTGGCACAGACAGACAGAAAACACAGGTATAAATACCCAGGGGATAATGGGGAAGATGGGTGACACCAGGAGGGGCTGGAGACAAGCACAAGGATAGGTGAAACATATCAGGGTGCGACATATAATGGCCTTTTAGTGTTGCTTGAGAAATTTCCCTTTGCTAAGAAGCTATTTTTGTTTATTTTTTACAATTTTAATTGAAAACAATCACAGTAGGTACTTAATTGTTACCCAGAAATTATTTGATATTGAGATAAAAAGTGCTGCATTGGACCTTTAACAGAGTTTTTGGAAAACATGGTCACATCAAAAACTGAGGGAGATTTTTTCCGCTATTCTGTTACCAAACTTGACATCTGCACTGTTCTGCAGTGTTCTGTACAATTCTGCACTGTTCTGCACTGTTCTGCACTGTTTTGTACAATTCTCAGTGAATGATGACATAGGATGATATGATTACTGCGAAACCAAAGGGTAATGACTCCCTAGTTAACTTTTGCCTATAGATAGTTGTACACACGTGTTTGCTGTGTCGTGAGACCAACTGGCTGTGTCCACTCACTCACTCACTCACTCACTCACTCACTCACTCACTCACTCACTCACTCACTCACTCACTCACTCACTCACTCACTCACTCACTCACTCACTCACAGAACACCAACAGTGCTTTGACCCTGCAATGCTACACTGTAGGAATTGCCATTAAAGATCGTGGAAATCCTCCCTCCCAAAAGCTGTCAGACTGGACAAGTCAAGGCCAGAGCATAGAGCTCTCCTCTTGCCTCTTGCCTCATTACTCTCATCTTTCATGTTTTGTGTAAGTCTAACTCGTATGCCCTATTGACCTATTCATGACCCCCAACTAGCAGGTAACAACGTCTGACATTAACATATTTGAAGTTTTGGGTCAAAATTCAAATCACGTCTCATGTGTGCAAATTATACCTTGGCAAGTTTCTCTACAAATTTATTCAAGTGAAAAGGAGATATAGCACAACAAAGATATTTGGTGAACTTTTTTCTCAACACCTGCAAATGCTTAATTAAGATAACAGATGAAAAGGAGAAATGTTACATTGGGTGTTTAAACTGTTTGAATTTGCCTTTGGCCAAACCTCAAAAGTATAAATTTGCTTTGATGTCTTGAGGACTGTTCCTACTTACCTTTACCTCGCCTTTCTACAGTGGCGTGTATTCATGGATGCCAAAGGAAGCCAGGCTTCCCTAAAAAGTTGACCAAGGAAAAAATGACATGTATTTTGTCTCTGTGTTTCATAATTTTCCTTCAATTCACAATAGGCCAAATGTATCTCACCAGAGAAAGCATTAGAGCGAAACAGCACCCCTCTATCTCTGTTTGTGTAGGCCATCTATCTGATGCTGTCTGGTCCAAAAGAGTATGGCATTGTTGCTGCCCATAGCATAGAATGCAAGAGAAGCCAGTGAGCATTTGACCTCCCTTGATAACAAAAAATATATAAAATAATAGCCAATCAGCGTTGAGCTAAACTGAGTGACCAGAATGGTCCTGGTGCAACACAAAAAAGTGTCAAGGGAAGCCCGTTTGGATTTGGCTTCACTCCAATCACATTGCATCGAGACCATACGTCATTGACAGAAACTCGTTGTGCATCTCGTTGTGGCTAGCTAGCTAGCTAAAATTGTTCCGTTCCTAAATTAGCTATGGATGGAGATAGGGATTTGGACTTATGGTTTTACTTAATTCTCCGTACTGGCCAATGATTATAACAGCGATTTTGATCCAACCATAAATTCAAATATTATGCCCCTGGCCTGAGAGGATAGATTTCAATATGTAACTAGATGTAGAAGGCTAATGTTAACTAGCTAAAGTTGCCCATGAAAGGAAGCATTTTAGCCAGGTAGCCTAGGACAACAAAAAATGAAAGTGTGTACTGTATTACAGAGTGATAGACAGTTTCGTAAACATGAAAGAAAGGAGGATGCATTGGTGTTTCTCTACAAGTAGGGTGAGTCAGCATGTTTTTCTACTTGCACAAACGTGCACGACCGCACACACAAACGCACACACACACACACACAGAAATCAGAACCATTGACAGCCACATCATATTTAGCTTACGTTGATTGGACTTAATTGTTTTTGGTATCTTTTAGTTGTGACTATTAGACTAAGCATAGGTGATTTGATGATGTTGAAGTTGAAATGGTTCTGGAACATTGGAGGCAGCTCCTGTTTCTTTGCGACTTGCTGTAACTCTCCGTGGTTCTAAATCAATAGTTGCTTAGTGGTCCAAAGATGTTGGAAACATTAACTTGCTTTCCCATGCTGTAGGTCATGTAACTGTTTGTTACCTGCATTGTGTTTTGTGGACTTCACCTAACAGAGGTTGCTCTCTGGTTTTGTGATGAACCAAAGGTGTGGTTGAATTTATTCTGTAATTTTGTCTTCTTATTGTCTCGGCCTTAGGCCTATATATCACGGTCGCAAGGCATATGCACTAACAGGTTATAGAGCAAACAATGCAATTATCACAACACATAGGTTGTAATTTGCCTTTTTTTCTGGCTTAGCTTCCCCAGTGATTTTACCCACGCACTGCTACTGCCTTTCTATGTGTTTTTATTGCTTCCCACTGGGCAAAAACGTTTACCTAAATCCAATGTCATGGTGACATTTTTTGTTGATTTCACATTGAATTAGCATTAATTCACAACTCAACCAAATGTAAATCAGAAAAAGACGTTGAACTGGCATCTGTGCCCATTGGGGTGTTTCTCAGAGCGAGTTTGTTAATATCTGGTGGATTCTGTTAGGTTGCATAACCCACTCTGAGGTCATGGAACAATGTAAACACAATGTATTCACGTGTATTCTGAACTGAAGACACGTGTAACCACGTTAAGTCTTAGCCTATTGGTGATAGTCATTTACTTTGAGTAGTCTGTAGTATCATGTATTTCATCTACAATGTAATTGTTGGAGTGTTCATTATTTTGTGACTAAGACATTCTACTCATTGAATTGAGTAAATGCATTCCTCATTTTGCAGAGTAATTCTTTGATTGATTAATTGGTAGTTGGTAGTTGAATTTATTGGTAGTTGAAACAGTGTATATACACTACAGTATACACATAGCATATGCTTGTGTACCACCTTGCCATCTCTGATCTGCTTGCCTCAATAAATGAATGCTAGAACATTGGTCGCCAGGATAAGCTATTTGTATCTAGTCTCTTAATAATTGCATAACGGTGCAAGTTAGACACATGTTCATTATGGTCATACTGAGAGGTGATGTAAGGCTCGCTACCTTGACTAGATCCTCCAGAGACATACAGGGCCTGTTGCATTTATTCACATAATATTGGAGTCAGATTGATGAATGAAGTATATTATAATATTCAACATATTTTCTATACAATGGTAGGATAATTTCGATCAAACTACAGACAATGATATCCCCTCCTCTGATAGTGTCTATCTAATCAAGGGTTGACTGCAACTTGTAGCACTCTATAAAGTCATGTTAACAATAAGGTGTCTTGGTAAATTACCTGTCCCTGGCCTACACAGCTAATGTAGTAGGGCTGGCCTTCGTTTGATTCCAGCTTTCCTCATAGTCAGGGTCAGGCAAGAGATTGACCAAGCCCTCGTCACCAAAGGCCAACCCTACAAAGCCTGCGAACTACACCAGTTGAGCTGATATCAGTGGCATTATTACCATATTAATGAGATGAGGTCTACGGTAATTGCTGGTGCAAATTAAAGCCAAATAGTCATGGATCAGAGAAAGATGACCCTAAGGAAGGAAATGTTTGCTGTCTTGAATTTACTTGGATGCGATTACTTTGTGCCCTTGTGTTTACCAGGTTTTAGATCCCAGAGCATTGTTACATTATGTTTCCCAGCTTGACAAAGAGCTGCTAATGAAATAGAATACTGTATGCATGTAGTAAACAACGTGCCTCTACTGCAGGACAAATTAGCTGTTTTAAATTGGTGGGTGCATAAGTTGCCATATTGTTTTAATATTGTACAGTATCTATAAAGTGTAAATATCATACTAACATACATCATGAAATATATAGTTACTAGCGGCACCCAGGCCTTACGGGTGGTAAATCATTGGAAATTAATAATCAAATTAATAATTTTAGTCAATGCAATTCCCCCCCTCCTCAGGAATATAAACCTTTCGGTCTCTGGATATGCCGTAAAAGGATGACGTGCTTAAAATCCAGGCTGTGTCACATCTGGCCGTGATTGGGAGTCCCATAGGGCGCTGCACAATTGGCCCATCGTCTGACAGATTTGTCTGGAGTAGGCCGTCATTGTAAATAAGAATTGGTTCTTAACTGACTTGCCTAGTTGAATAAAGGTTGAATATATATATATATTTTAAACAAACTCTGCAAGGTGCATGGACTCTACAAGCTGTCGAAAGCGTTCCACAGGGATGCTGGACCATGTTGACTCCAATGCTTCACACAGTTTACATTTAAAAAAAAAAAAAGAAAAATGTGTAATTTAGCAGACACTCCTATTCAGAGGGACTTATTCATCTTAACCCTGGTGCTTTTCTGGAAAAAAAGGACACCCATTGTGATATGGGTCAGATTGACCCACACAGTTTAAACACAATCAAGACAGTCAAAGAATCAAATAAAAACAGCCCAAACTGTGTTTGTCTTGTCAGACCTTTCAGAAAGAAGAAATACAAGAACACATATTTAAGAACTATTTGTTAAACATATTACCTTTCTCACAAACAAGCATTTTCTGTTTGGAGCTCATTTTTGAGTATCTGTGTCAGAGATTTGCTGCTTTTGCACTGACATGCTGACCAAACCGGTTGATTTTGATTTTGTACCCCCACACCAGACACGATCAATCTCTCACGCATATTGAAATATCAGACAAAAACAAACGTTCAACTGTGACCCAAACTATCGTTGTTTAATTAAAAAAAAATATGGCCCTTTATTATGATGTACATAGGATGCTGTATATAGAATTTAACATATTAAAACAAAATAACAATTTTATTTGTCCAGTTTTTGCTGCTATGCGTGCAGATGTCAAAATAAAATAAAATAAAATTTTATTTGTCACATGCACCGAATACAACAGGTGTAGATCTTACAGTAAAATTGTCTCACCTGATCTGTTTTTGTGCTTGTCTCCACCCCCCACCAGGTCTCCCATCTCCCCTCATTATCCCCTGTGTATTTATACCTGTGTTCTCTGTTTGTCTGTTGCCAGTTCGTTTTGTTCGTCAAGCCTACCAGCATTTTCCCGATTGCTCCTTTCTTTTCTATAGTTCCTGTTTCCTAGTTTTCCCGGTTTTGACAATTCTGCCTGCCCTGACCCTGAGCCTGCCTGCCGTTCTGTACCTTTTGGACTCTGATCTGGATTACTGACCTTGACCTGTTGTTTTGCCTGCCCCCTGTTCTAGTAATAAACTTTTGTTACTTCCACACTGTCTGCATCTGGGTCTTCCCTAAAATGTTAACTTATAAGCCCTTAATCAACAATGCAGTTTTAAGAAAAATAAGAATGAAGAAAGTATTTACTAAATAAACTGAAGTAAAATATATAAAAAAAGGCTAACCACTGTTTCATCTAAATTACACTAAGTGCCTGGAAATACGATGGCATTGCTAAAGTAGTCTAATATTTAGTAGGAAACAACTTTGCCAGTATTATCATGTCATCAATTTTACTTTAGGCAGATGGTAATGTTATCATTCGCAATCAAAGTTCGTCAAAAATAGCTAGCAATGCTGCAGTATAACTGAAGTTAAAGTACAGTATAACTGCAGCATGCTGCAAATACTGCATCCAAAATAAAAAATTATAATTTACTGCAGTAATTTTGCAGTGTAACTGCAATTAGAGTGCAGTATAACTGCAGTTATTCTGCAATTACTGCGTCCAAAATACCGCAGTCGACTGCAGTTACTGCACTTTCAAAACTGCAATCTGTTTTTGTAAGGGACTCATTGACGATGCGTTGAGTAGAATGGGCATCAGTCCAAAACAAACGTTCCAAACAATATTGTGACGAAACACGCAACCCATGAATAGGTTGTAACATTTAAACTTCAATCATGTTTTTCATTTTTGCAGTGCATGGATCACTGGTGTGGTTGAATGAAGCATTGCTGTAGGGTGCACTCAAAATGTAATGTAGTTGAGTAGCCAGCCTAGGCTACTTTCTCAAATGTTGCTGTAATATGCCTACATGGTGTTTTTGTTGCAGGTTTAGTTTTGGGTTATTCATTGTCAAGATTTTAAATACTGAAGCCAGACTGCAACATTTTAGTAGCCTAGCTAGGACTGTGGCATGTGTCTGTACACTTTTCCTTCGCTGTGAGCTGTAAATGGGACGCACAAAGCAGCGCAATTGAAGTTTAATTCACCAATGTGAGTGCATCAGGCTGTAATTTCATAGTAGATGACTCAACTGTTGACTAATTTATACTCGCGTGTGTGTCCTATTCAGCCAGCTGGCCTTATGTTTGACACATGTACTAGCCTATTATCCACATTATGACTGACTTGTTATCATTGCCCTTGCTAGTTTGATTGTATTGACATTCCCAGCCTTAGTTGCAATCCGTTTTTGTTCAAAATATTGGTCATTGAAACTTAAACAGTGCATCCCAAATGAGTGGAGGCAGCAAACAAATGTACCAGACCATCTGTGATTTACAACCTGACAGCAATAATTTTTGGAATACCAAGAAATGTATTGGTGAATTATATTAATATGAATCTATTCTGCCAACAATGCCTTACTCTACGTCATTGAATGTTGAGTAAAATATAACCATTTTTTTCAAACCTCTTATAAAGTTGGTTTTGAAGCATAAACTAGGAATTTCATATTATGATTGTCTGTTTGTTTCATATGTGCAAAGTAGTTCAAAAGCTGCCAGTTCCACTTTAAGGTCACAGCAGCCTTTAGTGGTATGCTGTTCAGGACATATCGTGGTCTATTGCATGTTATGGAGAGATTTGATTGCATGTTAGATTGCATAATCCAAGTTTGGCCGTAATTTGGTATAATTTGTTCAGCTCACACTTGGTCTGCCATTGACCATGTCGAGAGTGAGAGTAGGAGTGAGAGTGAGTGAGAGACAGAGACAGAGACAGAGAGAGTGAGAGATTCACTCGACAAGGACCTCATTAATCTTTTATATCTTTCCTGTAGTTACCAATACTAAGAACACTGTTTGTTAGTTCTCCAATATTCAACAATCTACCTAGAAAAATGTGATTGTTTTAGCTTGTTTTGAAGAAACTACAGTACAATACGCAGGTCTACCTTTTAATTTTGAGCTGTTGATCCTAAGAAAATGCTGTAATCCTCCACTAAGCACAGTTTATGATAGTTCATTTTCACAGCTATTTTAGATTTAGCTTTAGTCTTAAAATATATTTTAGTCTTAGTCACATTTTAGTGATTTCATTCTTCGTTAGTTTTAGTTATAAGTCGACTAAAACTCTGGACAATTTTTGTCTAGTTTTGGTCACAGTAATTTTTGCCACATTTCTGTCAGTGCAATTTTTTCATTAAATAATTCATATTTACCTCAAACTTCCATCATGTGCACATTCAGATAGCCTTGCTATCCCCTCATATAGCTGGCACATTGCTATTGTGGCAGATTGTAACCAATACCAGCAATGATTTACCATATAGGCTACAAAGCCTTGGATTACAGGTCAAACTATTTAGTCATACAGTTATTTTCTTCCAATCATCAAATCAAATCAACTTTTATTTGTCACATACACATGGTTAGCAGATGTTAATGCAAGTGTAGCGAAATGCTTGTGCTTCTAGTTCCGACAATGCAGTAATAACCAACAAGTAATCTACCCTAACAATTTCACAACAACTACCTTATACACACAAGTGTAAAGGGATGAAGAATATGTACATAAAAATATATGAATGAGTGATGGTACAGAACGGCATAGGCAAGGTGCAGTAGATGGTATAGAGTACAGTATATACATATGAGATGAGTAATGTAGGGTATGTAAACATATAAATCTGGCATTGTTTAAAGTGGCAAGTGATACATGTATTACATAAAGATGGCAAGATGCAGTAGATGGTATAGAGTACAGTATATACATATGAGATGAGTAATGTAGGGTATGTAAACATTATATGAAGTGGCATTGTTTAAAGTGGCTAGTGAAGCCAGCTGGTCTTCGTATGCTCTGAGGACGCGGCTGGGGACTCCGTCTGGGCCTGCAGCCTTGCGAGGGTTAACACGCTTAAATGTTTTACTCACGTCGGCTGCAGTGAAGGAGAGTCCGCAGGTTTTGGTAGCGGGCCGTGTCAGTGGCACTGTATTGTCCTCAAAGCGAGCAAAGAAGTTGTTTAGTCTGTCTGGGAGCAAGACATCCTGGTCCGCGACGGGGCTCGTTTTCTTTTTGTAATCCGTGATTGACTGTAAACCCTGCCACATACCTCTTGTGTCTGAGCCGTTGAATTGCGACTCTACTTTGTATCTATACTGACGCTTAGCTTGTTTGATTGCCTTGCGGAGGGAATAGCTAGACTGTTTGCATTCGGTCATGTTTCCGGTCACCTTGCCCTGGTTAAAAGCAGTGGTTCGCGCTTTCAGTTTCGCGCGAATGCTGCCATCAATCCACGGTTTCTGGTTTGGGAATGTTTTAATAGTTGCTGTGGGTACGACATCGCCAACGCACAATCATAACCTTGGGATGGGGGTAAATAACAGGGATTCCCTTAAAAATGGGAGAGTCTGAGCTTTCCAACAATGCCATAATTATTACTGTATTCCTAATATTCAGCAAATAGCATTCATATTTCCAATCGGAAAAAAACAACTGCACTTGCTTTTGCCAACCGTGAGAGAGGCAACACTGATGAATCAGAGCACACATGGGAAAATAGAGCTTCTAATCTGACGTGATCAAAGCAAAAATAGCCTCCACGAAAGTAAGCGAGAGTAAAAAAAAATTATAGTTGTGGTTAGTTACAATTGAAGTGTCCTGGTTCGCTGGTTGCACATCAGTTCAACATATTGACAAGTGACTGTAGTGACCGCAGGGAGCTTGTGGAAGAGCCAGGCAGATCAGCTCAATCAGACCACAACTTCATTCTACCAATGAGAATGGACAAAATAGATGAAAATGAGCGTCATCTTAAATTGAAAATCCCTAAGTCTCACATGGATTTCTTGTCTTGTCACATTTTCATCCAGTAAAATAAAAACTAATTTGTTACAGTTATACATTTTTTTCATGGCATCTCATCTCGTCATAGTCATTACATTTTGTCAGAAAAAATAGGTTGCTGACGAATATTTTTTGTCATAGTTATTGTTGACGAAATTAACACTGGTAGATGACAGATTGTTATGAAAGTAGCTGTCGTCATAGAGATACATGTTCTTCCAACTTTACCTTACTTCTATAGTAGTCCTAACACATACAGTTGAAGTAGGAAGTTTACATACACCTTAGCCAAATACATTTAAACTCAGTTTTTCACAATTCCTGACATTTAATCCACGTAAACATTCCCTGTCTTAGGTCAGCTAGGAATAATAGTAGAGAGAAACATTTATTTCAGCTTTTATTTCTTTCATCGCATTCCCAGTGGGTAAGAAGTTGACATACACTCAATTAGTATTTGGCAGCATTGCCTTTAAATTGTTTAACTTAGGTCAACATTTTCGGGTAGCCTTCCACAAGCTTCCCACAATACGTTGGGTGAATTTTGGCACATTCCTCCTGACAGAGCTGGTGTAACTGAGTCAGGTTTGTAGGCCTCCTTGCTGGCACACGCTTTTTCAGTTCTGCCAACAAATTTTCAATAGGATTGAGGTCAGGGCTTTGTGATGGCCACTCCAGTACCTTGACTTTGTTGTCCTTAGCCCATTTTGCCACAACTTTGGAATTATGCTTGGGGTCATTGTCCATTTGGAAGACCCATTTGCGACCAAGCTTTAACTTCCTGACTGATGTCTTGAGATGTTGCTTCAATATATCCACATAATTTTCCTGCCTCATGATTCTATCTATTTTGTGAAGTGCACCAGTCCCTCCTGCAGCAAAGCACCCCCACAAGATGATGCTGCCACCCCCGTGCTTCACGGTTGGTATGGTGTTCTTCGGCTTGCAAGCATCACCCTTTTCCCTCCAAACATAACGATGGTCATTATCGCCAAACAGTTCTATTTTGTTTCATCAGACCAGAGGACATTTCTCCAAAAAGTACAATCTTTGTCCCCATGTGCAGTTGCAAACCGTAGTCTGGCATTTTTATGGCGGTTTTGGAGCAGTGGCTTCTTCCTTGCTGAGCGACCTTTCAGGTTATGTCGATATAGGACTTGTTTTACTGTGGATATAGATACTTTTGTACCTGTTTCCTCCAGCATCTTCACAAGTTCGTTTGCTGTTGTTCTGGGATTGATTTGCACTTTTCGCACCAAAGTATGTTCATCTTTTGGAGACAGAACGCGTCTCCTTCCTGAGCGGTATGACGCCTGTTTAAAGGCCCAGTCAACTTAGTGTTTGTAAACTTCTTAACCACTGAAATTGTGATACAGTGAATTGTAAGTGAAATAATCTGTCTGTAAACAATTGTTGGAAAAATGACTTGTGTCATGCACAAAGTAGATGTCCTAACTGACTTGACAAAACTATAGTTTAACAAGAAATGTGTGGAGTGGTTGAAAAATGAGTTTTAATGACTCCAACCTAAGTGTATGTAAACTTCCGACTTCAACTGTATCTACCTGGTAAAAATGAATCACACGTTTCACCATTATGGCTGTCAGGTATCGGGGCGAAGCCTGCAGTACTACACAGGCATTAGCATAAGGAACGTTCACATAGATTTCCCACCTCTTTAGGGGAGAAACACTGGAGTCAAAGCACATACAGTACAACCTCCAGATTGAGAGGATATGTGGTTGGTCCTTGGATCACTTGTGAGCAGTTTCTCTTTTACAGTAGACTGTAAACTTTAAGAGCCGCTACCACATTAAGACTATGTCAATTGAACCAGGTGTACTGATGCGCTTGATGGCCTTTGTCTATGCACACACGTACACATAGATTCTTTCCCCATAAGACTTCCTTAGGAGTTGATATACAGTAGGGCATTCCTGCTGTATGGTGCTAATGCAACTCTTATTATGAAGTTGGCATCCTGCTGGTACATTCAGAGCATGGACCAGATGAAGCCCACAGGGATTCCCTGGGCTGAGCTGGCTTTGGTCTGGCCTTGGAGTTTGGGTGTAACTTTCACTCTCCTTGTCCCACAGTAAGGCAAAGGGGATGGATGGACACACATGGTTTGGAATATGGTGTAGCCCAGCTGAGGAAGTCCATAAGTCTAAGAACATCTAACTTCTTTCACCCATGCCAGAACCATCAAGAGTTGCTAATAAATTGCTTATAGCCCAGTAATTAAATAATGTTCATCTTAGTTACCATCAATCAATCACATTTTTTATAAAGCCATTTTTACATCAGCAGATGTCACAAAGTGCTCATACAGAAACCCAGCCTAAAACCTAAACAGCAAGCAATGCATATGTAGAATCACGGTGGCTAGGAAAAACTCCCTAGAAAGACGGGAACCTAGGAAGAAACCTAGAGAGGAACCAGGCTCTGAGGGGTGGCCAGTCTTCTTCTGGCTGTGCCAGGTGGAAATTATAAGAGTACATGGCCATTATGGCCAGATCATTCTTCAAGATGTTAAAACGTTCATAGATGACCAGCAGTGGTTGTAGAGGGTGCCACAGATCAGGACCTCAGGAGTAAATGTCAGTTGGCTTTTCATAGCAGAGCATTCAGAGTTCGAGACACCAGGTGCGGAAGAGCGAGAGGGAGAGAGGGAGGGAGATAGAGGGTCAAAAACAGCAGGTCCGGGACAAGGTACAGTAGCACATCCGGTGAACAGGTCAGGATTCCATAGCCGCAGGCAGAACAGTTGAAACTTGATCAGCAGCATGACCAGGTGGACTGGGGATGGGGACAGCCAGGAGTCATCAGGCCAGGTAGTCCTGAGGCATGGTCAGAGAGAGAGAAAGTGAGAGAGAAAGAGAGAGAGGGGAAGTGAGAGAGAGTATACTTAAGCTTACACAGGACACCAGATAAGACAGACTGACCCTAGCACCCTGGCACATAAACTACTGCAGCATAGATACTACAGGCTGTATTCTAATCTAGTAGTGACAAATGCATGGATTAGATTTTCTTCATAATTTTGTGACAAAAAGTTTCTGATTTTTGCAACATTAGGAAGATGGAAAAACCTGCCCTTGAAGAATTATTGATATGTTAGTCAGAAGGGAGCTCAGGGTCCAGAGTAACGCCGAGGTCCATCACAGTTTATTTGAGACAACTGTACAATATCAAGATTATTTGTCAAGATTAAAAGCAGATGTATTTTTTTTGGGGGGGGGACCTAGAACTAGCATCTATGTTTTGTCTGATGTTAAAAGTAAAACATTTGCCACCATCCATTTCCTTATGTCTGAAACACAGGCTTCCAGGGTAGGCAATTTTGAGGCTACCAACAGCATCATTCCTGATAAATAAAAGATCTGGGCCTTTTTGCAGCTGTGTCTGCCTGTGTGTGTTCCTGGAGCCAGAGAACAGTATTAAATATTAAAGCACCGCCGCTCGCTGCCATGGGGTACGGTTCGGTTCGATATGCAACAACAACAGCTTGTTTACATACAGTATGCTCATTCTGTAGTCTTAGACAAAAGTTATATTTCTTTGTCATTATTTTTGCTCCTGGAGGTCTGGAATAAGTAGACCCCTGATGATTCCGATTGCTAATTGAAATTGTGTACTATTGCCTCTGCCTGAATCCCGAGGACCACTCGGAAACACACCACAGTGAACTGGCGTTTGTTTCATCATTCATAGTCTACATAGTCTGACATGAGACCAGTTACATTAATTAATTGAAAATTGAAACAAAGACATAAGGAAAGGAAAAGTGATTGAAGTTAATTATGGCCAAACTGTGTCAACATACGGTAGTTACACTGCAGACAATGGGTCAGTGGTTGCCTAAGTCCTTTAGGCCACTAGGGGGAGTAGCGTGGTGCTTTGATTCCTCACTCACCCCCATCGGCTTTAATTAGACATAGAGTAATGACTTTGATGTATTAACCTCTAAAAGTCTAAGCCGTTTACTTGAATTTGTCTTTACTTCTAAAGCCCATAGAACCACATTGAATAACACATTTATAAATGGCAAAAAAAAGACAGACAAAAAATACATCAAAAGGAATAAGGTTTTGAAGTGTCTGTCCCATATCTTAGAGATATACACTATATTTATAAAAGTAGTGGACACCCCTTCAAATTAGTGGATTCGGCTATTTCAGCCACACCCGTTCCTGACAGGTATATAAAAGCGAGCACACAGCCATGCAATCTCCATAGACAAACACTGGCAGTAGAATGGCCTTACTCAGTGACTTTCAAAGTGGCACCGTCATAGAATGCCACCTTTCCAACAAGTCACTTCGTCAAATTTATGCCCTGCTAGAGCTGCCCCGGTCAACTGTAAGTGCCGTTACCTGCCCGAATACATAATGCCAACTGTAAAGTTTGGTGGAACAGGAATAATAGTCTGGGGCTGTTTTCATTGTTCGATCTTTGTCGAGATCAGTGTGGAAGACTGGTCTGCACAGAGCCATGACCTTAACTCCATTGAACACCTATGGGATGAATTGGAACGCTGACTGCGAGCCAGGCCTAATCGCCCAACATCAGTGCCCAACCTCAGTAATGCTCTTGTGGTTGAATGGAAGCAAGTCCCCTCGCAGCAATGTTCCAACTGTTATAGCAGCAAAGGGGGGACCAATTCCATATCAATGCCCATGATTTTGGAAAAAGTTGTTAGACGAGCAGTGTCCACATACTTTTGTTCATGTTGTGTAAGAAAGCTCAGGAAATGTATACATTTTTTTGGGGGGGGACACATATTTAACCCCTTATTCTTGTTGGCACAAAACTACCTCCATACTTCCATTCATTTGTATGGGTTACCTTCAGACGAGTCCCGTGACACTTGTGGGGTGTCAAAGAACACCGTCATGTTCGTGAGAGTCTCCCCTTTCCACTGTGGTGTCATATTAGTTTCTAGCCCAAACGGTTTGGACACTACAGACAGAAGTTGGCACATTAGCGTTACTAACTTCAGACGAGTCCCGTGTTGCTTGTGAGGGTCGTAGAGCAAGACGGAGAACACCACTGAACACCAGTGTGTTCGTAAGTCTCTCATTTTACAAAACCGTTCACACGCTGCAGACATTTTCGTGAGAAGACTGATTTTCGGGAAGTCTCATGGTCGGACAAAAACTGCTGTAGCTTGGCCACCTTCCACCGCAAATGTTAAAGGCCGATATAGTCAATATAGTCGTATGATGTGGATTGCGGTGCAGTTAAAGTAGACGATTTTTTATTTATTTTTTATTATGTTACTTAGATTGACTACAGGATTAAATATATCGTGAGTACCGTTGTGATAGAAGGCCCTGATACTCAATAGTCTGACACTAGACCACAATACCATGCCTCTCAGTCTGTTAGAGAAAGTGCTCATATTCGCCTAAAACACATTACACTGAATTTACGACTAGAATGGAATAGGAAAATGGTGATCTTGATTCCAATGTAGATCATGACTGAAACTGGGACCATCCTGGCATATCACGAGTTAACGTTTTCCAACACTGAAAACAAAAGTGGCTTGATAACTTAAGTGGGGGTGCTATTAAATGCTGACTCCATAATAAGACACCTGTCTCTTTTCTCCCTAAACATCAAAGCTGTTTCCCTTTCACATGTTAGCCACAGGGATATGTTGCTAGCAAGTTCCACGCAGCCTTTTAGAAAGCAATTTTCAATAAAGTCAGCATTGTTCTGGAGCAGGGCACACCATCTGCCCACGCGTCAAAATAAATGAAAAAGGATATTTAACTACACCCTGCTGAGGATTTAATGACATTGGGAAAAAAAGTGAACAAGACAAAAAAAGGCCCAACTGGTCATTTGAAGGAGCAGGATGCATATGAGGACCCACACACTCATGACAACAACTTTTACTTTTATTTTGGAGGGGAAAAAATAAAGGCTAATTAAAGTGATTTACTACCTTGCTTGTGTTTTTTTACATTTAGGAAAAAACAGCTGACATGTTGGCTGTAATACTTGCCAACAAGCAAATCATCTTCATCTTCTAATTCTGTCTTTCAGCATATTGGATGAAAAGGTAGGGGAGAGAACTGAAAACCACAGATTCAATGCAACTGAATGTAAAGAAGATGACATTTGGAATCATACCCTTCAATAGAATCTACTCTTCGGCAGCGAGTTTAAATGGGGAAGTGAGGAGTTACAAAAACACACACACAAAAAAAATAAGAAATAAGAAAAGCATGAGAAAGTAAGAAGCAATATACAGGGTTAGTTCCAATACCATATTTATAATGTGCAGGGATACTGGAGTGATAGAGGTAGACATGTATAGATGTAAGGCACTAGGCATCAGGATATATGATAAATATAGTAGCAGCAGCGTAATTGATGATTGTGTGTACATCTGTGTAGAGTGTGTATAAATGTGTGTCCATGTTATGTGTGTGTTGGAGTTGTTCAGGAGACTGTTGATGTCAGACTTGATGCACCGGTACTGCTTGCCAAAAGGAAGCAAAGACAACAGTCCATGGCTTGGGTGGAGTCTTTAACAATTTTCTGGGCCTATCACGCCACCTGATATAGTGTAACGCTCGTCTCAAGAAGAGGACCAAAGCGCAGCGTGGTACGTGTTCATGATGATTTATTCAAACTGAACACTGAAACAAAATAAAACAGTTCTGTCTGCTACAGACACAAAACAGAAAACAACTACCCACAAAACACAGGTGGGAAAAGGCTGCCTAAGTATGATTCCCAATCAGAGACAACGATAGACAGCTGCCTCGGATTGGGAACCATACTCGGCCACAAACAAAGAAATATAACACATAGAATGCCCATCCTAATCACACCCTGGCCTAACCAAAATGGAGACTAAAACCCCCTCTATGGCCAGGGCGTGACAGTACCCCCCCAAAGGTGCGGACTCTGGCCGCAAAACCTGACTCTAAAGGGGAGGGTCTGGGTGGGCATCTATTCACGGCGGCGGCTCCGGTGCGGGACGTAGACCCCGCTCCACCTCTGGCTCCCCCCACTTTGGTGGCGCCTCTGGTGCAGGGACCCTTGTCGCCGACCCCGGACTGGGGATCCTCGCTGCAGGCCCCGGACTGGGAACCCTCGCTGCAGGCCCCGAACTGGGGACCCTCGCCGCAGGCCCCGGACTGGGGACCGTTGCCGCAGGCCCCGGACTGGAGGCCATCGCTGGAGGCTCCGGACTGGAGGCCGTCGCTGGAGGCTCCGGACCATGGACCTTCACTGGAGGCTTCGGACCATGGACCTTCACTGGAGGCTTCGGACCATGGACCTTCACTGGAGGCTTCGTGCCATGGATCATCACTGGAGGCTTCGTGCCATGGATCATCACTGGAGGCTTCGTGCCATGGATCATCACTGGAGGCTTCGTGCCATGGATCATCACTGGAGGCTTCGTGCCATGGATCATCACTGGAGGCTTCGTGCCATGGATCATCACTGGAGGCTTCGTGCCCTGGATCACCACCGGAGGCTTCGTGCCATGGTTCATCACCGGAGGCTTCGTGCCATGGATCATCACTGGAGGCTTCGTGCCATGGATCATCACTGGAGGCTTCGTGCCATGGATCATCACTGGAGGTTTCATTCGTGCAGCAGGCACAGGACTCACCAGGCTGGGGAGACACACAGGAGGCCTGGTCCGTGAAGCAGGCACAGGACGCACCATGCTGGAGAGACACACTGGAGGCTTGGTGCGTGGGGCAGGCACCGGATACACTGGGCCGTGGAGGCGCACTGGAGGTCTCAAGCGTAGAGCTGGCACAAACCGTCCTGGCTGGATGGTTACTTTCGTCCGGCAAATGCGGGGCGCTAGCACAGGACGCACTGGGCTGTGCAGGCGCACCGGAGACACAGTGCGCAGAGCCGGCGCAGGATATCCTGGGCCGTAGAGACGCACTGGCGACCAAATGCACTGAGCCGGCACCATCCGTCCTGGCTGGATGCCCACTCTAGCCCGCTCCCCACGGTAAGCACGAGGAGTTGGCTCAGTTCTCCAACCTGACTCAGCCAATCTCCTCGTGTGCACCCCCTGCCTCAAGTGCCTGCTTCGTTGCCGTGACTCCTGGTATCGTTGTCGTTCCTCACTCGCTACTTCCGTCTGTTTCCATGGCAGGGTCTTGTCCCCTGCCATAACCTGCTCCCATGTCCAAGATGTCCTCCACTCTCTCTTCTCCCGGGCCCAGGATCCCTGCTCCTCCTGGCCACGCTGCTTGGTCCTTTGGTGGTGGGTAGTTCTGTAACGCTCGTCTGAAGAAGAGGACCAAAGCACAGCGTGGTTCATGATGATTTATTCAAACTGAACACTGAAACAAAATAACAAAGTACAACAAAACTAAATAGTTCTGTCTGGTACAGACACAAAACAGAAAACAACTACCCACAAAACACAGGTGGGAAAAGGCTGCCTAAGTATGATTCCCAATCAGTGACAACGATAGACAGCTGCCTCTGATTGGGAAACACACTCGGCCAAAAACAAAGAAATATATATAACACACACAATATAACACAGAATGCCCACCCTAATCACACCCTGGCCTAACCAAAATAGAGAATAAAACCCTCTCTATGGCCAGGGCGTGACATTTAGATGGCAGGGAGCTCAGCCCCAGTGATGTACTGGGCTGTCTGCACCATCCCCTGTAGCACCATTTTTCACTCTTTAAATTAAAATTGTTCATAGAGATACAACGAAATTGTATGTTCTGAGTCCATGTCAATGCTTAAATCACATCAAAAGCTAAAACATTTTTTAGGTCTGGACGAAAACAAAGGTTTATTTTCTAGTGCAATTCCCCTTTAATTGCACATCTGGCCATTTAATTGCGCATCTAGCGTGAGGAATGTGCCATCCAATGTGCCTGTCTAGTGATGGTTCTGTACTGCTGCTGCTCATTTCATGGCAAATCTTATACTTACTCATGATAGACTTCTGCCAGGTAAGCCTACTTTGCAGTTAACATTTAATTAAGAAAGTTTTGGGGAAAGTATTTGTCAACCCACAAGACGGTTATCACATCAACTGGCTACACGGAGTGATGGACAAATGCAGGAGTGGGAGACAAACGTAAACACCACACAATCAGACGGAGGAAATATTGTTGGTAATTAATTGGCAGATATGGTATTACTGTAGGTTTGGCTTTTTAAGCCAATAGTGGTTAACCAGGGGTGGGATAATGTCAATGTTGTGTTGAGTAGATAGTAGCTGGGGGCTTGAGGTGTCTGATACTTGTGAGATTTGTTTATGACAGTTTGCGGTGGAACACTTGAAAATGTCATATACTTTCATAATTGTTTGGCGAGCTACTCTTAAGTGGGCTGCGAGCTGCTTGTAGCTTGCGATCGACCTGTTGGAGACCCCTGCTCTATATATTTCTGCATTCCTGTTTCCCAGACATTTTCTAAATACGGAAGATAGTATGATAATGAACCTCTCAGCTCCAGTGTTAAGTTTTCGCCAAGGAGATTTGGTGTCAGTATCCAGCAGTGGCCACCTGTCATTCAGGGCAGGTGGGGCAGAGCATCACCTGTTTAGCTTTTTTGCATTTTATTTTGGCATTAATACATGTCACATATCAGTTTGGAAACAATGTAAAAAAATATATACTGTATATCATTGAGTTAATAAAGCCGCATACAAACATGGTCTCTTTTTTTGCTTTCTTGAGTAAGGCTGCTCCAAAATGCAGGTGTTTCAGCCTAGCTCAGTGCTTTCTGTGGTGGTGGGGCAGCAAGCTGAAAATACGGAGTGTAGGGGTTGGTAATGTTCTCTAGTTGCACCGTGATTGGCTCAGTGTTCTGTCACTCATGGGAACACTACGTCGCCGCAAAATCTACAGGGAAAGCTCGAAAATTGAAGCCCCTTGGGTGCTGCCATAGAGTTACATTAGAAATGCCCATCCAAGAAGGCTGAAGGTCATTGGCCACAGATAAAATTACATCAAATCACATTATATCTACAGTAGGTTTGATGGGACTGATCATGTCCACATCATTTCAAAATCTTACCTGGCAAGGTAGCAGTCATCATCATGAATCAAGTCGACAATCTACTGGCATATCCTTTTCAACCCTATTCATATGAAAATAAATTATGAAGAGAAATTATAGATAAAACATATCGGTGCTCATCGGCCATTCGACATAAACATCCAACAATCAGTGGTTTGGAAGGAATCAATGGCTAACTGAAAGCATTGCAAAGCAATCACTAGCCTGCTATTCAGTAGAGTGGATGTGTGGTCCAGGTCTGAGTTTAAGGATTTATTTTCAAAGTTTAAAAGGATAAACATTCACCATTGGCCATGCTACCAATCCAGCATGACTTCTGTTGCTTTCAAGACAACTGGGAACTTAGAAATAAACTACCTCAGAATGGGAAAATACGTTTGCAACGGTCAACGAACTCAGAATTCCAAGTCGGGAACTCGGGCCTCTTTCCAGAGCTCAGACCTGAAGATCACTAACGTCATGATTCAACCTTGTTTTTTCCTAGCTCCCAGTTGTCTTGAAAGCACCATAAATCCAGAGAATATTAGACTTTGATGACAAAGTTTGCCCACGAAGGACAGCCGTGCCACCTTCCTGTTCAAATGAGCACAGCATAGCAAGTTCAGTCCAAAAAATGTATTGTATGCTGCTGCATAAATTATATAATATGCCAGGGAGATATGTATACTGTAGCTAAGAAATTAATACTAAGTGTATTGTGTAGTCAGCTGTTAGTTGCCAATGTGCCTCACTGAAATAATTTGGTCCCTTTTCCCCTCATAATTTAGCCTACTGTTCTAACTTGGTGGTGCACATGTAGCCTATAGCCTGTTTTAGAGAAATGTCATCATCGAATATTGTAAGAGGTTTCATTGTCTGCTTATATTCCCCCTTTATTTATCCTACGGTTCTGACTCGGTATACAGGGAGAATACTGTAAGAACAGTCCATGTTCTGAATTCTATCGCTGTACATTTCAAAGTGCTGAACAAATAGTTATATTGACTATGTCCGCTCCCTCATTAATGTCTTCATCAAAGTTACGGATTGCCTCTTATGCGCTTGTAGTCCCCTTGTGCCATATTTTGAACATCTCAGTAGAAACCACATTTATTTAAGCAAGTCAGCCATATCAGCTATGTTTTTTTTAAAGGCAGAATATGAGGCTGAATTAACTGTTTTGCTGCAAGAGGCTCTACTGATAGCCAGGTGTAACAGTGGTAAGGTGTTTGGACTGCTGTTGGGACAGCTTTACGTAGGCCCTAACAGTTTGTGGGCACTGTTTGTCACCGTCATAGTCCAATGAATGTATTGTTTAGTGTTTTTTTGTGTAGTGACTTTGCTGGCAGGCAACTAAAACATATTTATTTTGAGTTTGGCCAACAAATATTTACATGCTAAAATCACCACTGGTATCCAGTACTGTACAGTATGTCTTATCTGAGGACAATGGTGTCTGTCTGCAGTTGGTATGAGTGTGTGTTGAATTCTTCTTTCCAAACACTGTCTCACACCATGTACACACTGTTCCAGAGCAGTGGAAAAAAGTGCTGTGGTGCCCAAACACTGTGATGCCCTTCGGTCAGCGATCCTGCTCCCCAAAAACTGCAGTCAGGGGCTCTCCAGCGAAGATTAATGATCATTGATCATCAGGAAAGCACACCTCTGTTCTGTTGTGTTCTGTTCTGTACCCTCTATTTTTCTCATGGTCGTCAAGACCTGTAAAAGAAAGCTCATTAGACACATCCACAACCTTTGCAATCCCCCTTCCTCTCCTCCCCTCCTTCTTCCCTCTCCATCCATATACTCTGGCAAAGGACAGTTGTATGTTAGCTGGTTTTGTTTGTCTGTGTGCATGCATGGAGGACAGCATAGAGCCCTGCATGAGCATGAAATTGAAGCCCTACCCATACCTGGGCCCAATTAATTTCTTCCAAATTTTAGGCCCTGCCCAAACCCGAAATCAGAAATAACTTTCTCCGTTAGCTGCTCATCTCTGTCTGTCCCTGAGTATCCACGTTTCATCTTCAATGCCCTTGCTGATGGAAGGAGGTTTTCACTCAAAATCTCACGATACATGGCCCCATTCATTCTTTCCTTTACACGGATCAGTCGTTCTGGTCCCTTTGCAGAAAAACAGCCCCAAAGCATGATGTTTCCACCCCCATGCTTCACAGTAGGTATGGTGTTCTTTGGATGCAACTCAGCATTCTTTGTCCTCCAAACACGACGAGTTGAGTTTTTACCAAAAAGTTATATTTTGGTTTCATCTGACCATATGACATTCTCCCAATCTTCTTCTGGATCATCCAAATGCTCTCTAGCAAACTTCAGACGGGCCTGGACATGTACTGGCTTAAGCAGGGGGACACGTCTGGCACTGCAGGATTTGAGTCCCTGGCGGCGTAGTGTGTTACTGATGGTAGGCTTTGTTACTTTGGTCCCAGCTCTCTGCAGGTCATTCACTAGGTCCCCCCGTGTGGTTCTGGGATTTTTGCTCACCGTTCTTGTGATCATTTTGACCCCACGGGGTGAGATCTAGCCCCAGATCGAGGGAGATTATTAGTGGTCTTGTATGTCTTACATTTCCCAATAATTGCTCCCACAGTTGATTTCTTCAAACCAAGCTGTTTACCTATTGCAGATTCAGTCTTCCCAGCCTGGTGCAGGTCTACAATTTTGTTTCTGGTGTCCTTTGACGGCTCTTTGGTCTTGGCCATAGTGGAGTTTGGAGTGTGACTGTTTGAGGTTGTGGACAGGTGTCTTTTATACTGATAACAAGTTCAAACAGGTGCCATTAATACAGGTAACGAGTGGAGGACAGAGGAGCCTCTTAAAGAAGAAGTTACAGGTCTGTGAGAGCCAGAAATCTTGCTTGTTTGTAGGTGACCAAATACTTATTTTCCACCATAATTTGCAAATAAATTCATAAAAAATCCTACAATGTGATTTTCTGGATTTTCTTTCTCATTTTGTCTGTCATAGTTGAAGTGTACCTATGATGAAAATTACAGGCCTCTCTCATCTTTTTAAGTGGGAAAACTTGCACAATTGGTGGCTGACTAAATACTTTTTTGCCCCACTGTACACAGATTTACAGATGTTATCGCTAGTGCAACAAAATGCTTATGTTTCTAGCTCAAACAAAGCAGTAAAATCTAGCAATACAATAACAATAGACAGACATAATCCAAAAACTAAAAAACAAGAAATTAAGAAATATCTGAACGAGCAATGTCAGAGTCCGGAATATATATATATTACTGAATAAAAATATAAACGCAACAATTTCAAAGATTTTACTGAGTTACAGTTCATATTAGGAAATCAGTCAATTGAAATTAATTAATTAGGCCCTAATCTATGAATTTCACATGACTAGTCACAGATACTGTACCTTAAAAAAAAGGTAGAGGCGTGGATCAGAAACCAGTCAGTATCTGGTGTGACCACCATTTGCCTCATGCAGCAGGACACATCTCCTTCACATAGAGTTGATCAGGCTGTTGATTGTGGCCTGTGGAACATTGTTTCACTCCTCTTCAATGGCTGTGTGAATTTGCTTGATATTGGCGGGAACTGGAACGCAATATCGTACACGTTGATCAAGAGCATCCCAAACATGCCTAATGGGTGACATGTCTGGTGAGTATGCAGGCCATGGAAGAACTGGGACACATTTAGCATCGAGAAATTGTGTACAGATCCTTGCGACTTGGGGCCGTGAATTAACATGCTGAAACATGAGGTGATGGCGGCTTATGAATGGCATGACAATGAGCCTCAGGATCTCGTCACGGTATGTCTGTGCATTCAAATTGCCATTGATAAAATGCAATTGTGTTCGTTGTCCGTAACTTATGAGTGCCCATTACATAACCCCACCGCTACCATGGGGCACTCTGTTCATAACGTTAACATCACAAACCGCATGCCGACACAACGCCATACACAACGGCCATACACAACGGTCTGCAGTTGTGAAGCTGGTTGGACTTAATGCAAAATTCCCTCAAATGACATTGGAGGCAGCTTATGGTAGAGAAATTAACATTAAATTCTCTGGCAACAACTCTGGTGGACATTCCTGCAGTCAGCATGCCAATTACACTCTCCTTCAAAATTTGAAACATCTGTGGCATTGTGTTGTGTGACACAACTAAACATTTTACAGTGGACTTTTATTGTCAACAGCACAAGGTTCACATGTGTAATGATTATGCTGTCTAATCAGCTTCTTAAAATGCCACACCTGTCAAGTGGATGGATTATCTTGGCAAAGGAGAAATGGTCACTAACAGGGATATAAACAAATTTTGGCCTGTGGAACATTTCTAGGATATTTTATTTCAGCTCATGAAACATGGGACCAACACTTTACATGTTGCCTTTGTATTTTTGTTCAGTGTGTGTATATACACTGCTCTAAAAAATAAAGGGAACACTAAAATAACACATCCTAGATCTGAATGAATGAAATATTCTTATTAAATACTTTTTTCTTTACATAATTGAATGTGCTGACAACAAAATCACACAAAAATTATCAATGGAAATCAAATTTATCAACCCATGGAGGTCTGTATTTGGAGTCACACTCAAAATTAAAGTGGAAAACTACACTACAGGCTGATCCAACTTTGATGTAATGTCCTTAAAACAAGTCAAAATGAGGCTCGGTAGTGTGTGTGGCCTCCACGTGCCTATATGACCTCCCTACAACGCCTGGGCATGCTCCTGATGAGGTGGCGGATGGTCTCCTGAGGGATCTCCTCCCAGACCTGGACTAAAGCATCCGCCAACTCCTGGACAGTCTGTGGTGCAACGTGGCGTTGGTGGATGGAGCAAGACATGATGTCCCAGATGTGCTCAATTGGATTCAGGTCTGGGGAACGGGCGGGCCAGTCCATAGCATCAATGCCTTCCTCTTGCAGGAACTGCTGACACACTCCAGCCACATGAGGTCTAGCATTGTCTTGCATTACGAGGAACCCAGGGCCAACCGCACCAGCATATGGTCTCACAAGGGGTCTGAGGATCTCATCTCGGTACCTAATGGCAGTCAGGCTACCTCTGGCGAGCACATGGAGGGCTGTGCGGCCCCCCAAAGAAATACCACCCCACACCATGACTGACCCACCGCCAAACCGGTCATGCTGGAGGATGTTGCAGGCAGCAGAACGTTCTCCACGGCATCTCCAGACTCTGTCACGTCTGTCACATGTGCTCAGTGTGAACCTGCTTTCATCTGTGAAGAGCACAGGGCGCCAGTGGCGAATTTGCCAATCTTGGTGTTCTCTGGCAAATGCCAAACGTCCTGCACGGTGTTGGGCTGTAAGCACAACCCCCACCTGTGGACGTCGGGCCCTCATACCACCCTCATGGAGTCTGTTTCTGACCGTTTGAGCAGACACATGCACATTTGTGGCCTGCTGGAGGTCATTTTGCAGGGCTCTGGCAGTGCTTCTCCTGCTCCTCCTTGCACAAAGGCGAAGGTAGCGGTCCTGCTGCTGGGTTGTTGCCCTCCTACGGCCTCCTCCACGTCTCCTGATGACACTCCGCTGACAGACACAGCAAACCTTCTTGCCACAGCTCGCATTGATGTGCCATCCTGGATGAGCTGCACTACCTGAGCCACTTGTGTGGGTTGTAGACTCCGTCTCATGCTACCACTAGAGTGAAAGCACCGCCAGCATTCAAAAGTGACCAAAACATCAGCCAGGAAGCATAGGAACTGAGAAGTGGTCTGTGGTCACCACCTGCAGAACCACTCCTTTATTGGGGGTGTCTTGCTAATTGCCTATAATTTCCACCTGTTGTCTATTCCATTTGCACAACATCATGTGAAATTTATTGTCAATCAGTGTTGCTTCCTAAGTGGACAGTTTGATTTCACAGAAGTGTGATTGACTTGTGTTGTTTAAGTGTTCCCTTTATTTTTTTGAGCAGTGTATATACACAGTTGAAGTCGGAAGTTTACATACACTTAGGTTGGAGTCATTAAAACTCGTTTTTCAACCACTCCACTAATTTCTTTTTAACAAACTATAGTTTTGGCAAGTCGGTTAGGACATCTACTTTGTGCATGAAACAAGTAATTTTTCCAACAATTGTTTACAGACAGATTATTTCACTTATAATTCACCGTATCACAATTCCAGTGTGTCAGAAGTTTACAAACACTAAGTTGACTGTGCCTTAAAAAGCTTTGAAAATCCCTGAATATTATGTCATGGCTTTAGAAGCCTCTGTTAGGCTAATTGACATCATTTGAGTCAATTGGAGGTGTACCTGTGGATGTACTTCAAGGCATAACTTCAAACCCAGTGCCTCTTTGCTTGATATCATGGGAAAATCAAAAGAAATCAGCCAAGACCTCAGAAAAAAAATGGTAGACCTCCACAAGTCTGGTTCATCCTTGGGAGTAACTTCCAAACGCCTGAAGGTACCACGTTCATCTGTAAAAACAATAGTACACAAGTATAAACACCATGGGACCACACAGCCGTCATACCGCTCAGGAAGGAGACGCGTTCTCCTAGAGATGAACATACTTTGGTAAGAAAAGTGTAAATCAATCCCAGAACAACAGCAAAGGACCTTGAGAAGATCCTGGAGGAAACCGGTAGAAAAGTATTTATATTCACAGTAAAACAAGTCCTATATCGACATAACCTGAAAGGCTGCTCAGCAAGGAAGAAGCCACTGCTCCAAAACCACCATAAAAAAGCCAAACTACGGTTTGCAACTGCACATGAGGACAAAGATCGTACTTTTTGGAGAAATGTCCTCTGGTCTGATGAAACAAAAATAGAACTGTTTGGCCATAATGACCATCGTTATGTTTGGAGGAAAAAGGGGGAGGCTTGCAAGCCAAAGAACACCATCCCAACCGTGAAGCACGGGGGTGGCAGCATCATGTTGTGGGGGTGCTTTGCTGCAGGGGGGACTGGTGCACTACACAAAATAGATGCCATCATGAGGCAGGAAAATGTTATGGCTATAATGAAGCAACATCTCAAGACATCAGTCAGGAAGTTAAAGCTTGGTCGCAAATGGGTCTTCCAAATGGACAATGACCCCAAGCATACTTCCAATGTTATGGCAAAATGGCTTAAGGACAACAAAGTCAAGGTATTGGAGTGGCCATCACAAAGCCCTGACCTCAATCCTATAGAAAATTTGTTGGCAGAACTGAAAAAGCGTGTGCCAGCAAGGAGGCCTACAAACCTGACTCAGTTACACCAGCTCTGTCAGAAGGAATGTGCCAAAATTCACCCAACTTATTGTGGGAAGCTTGTGGAAGGCTAACCAAAATGTTTGACCGAAGTTAAACAATTTAAAGGCAATGCTACCAAATACTAATTGAGTGTATGTAAACTTCTGACCCACTAGGAATGTGATGAAAGAAATAAAAGCTGAAATAAATCATTCTTTCTACTATTATTCAGACATTTCACATTCTTAAAATAAAGTGGTGATCCTAAGACTGGGAATTTCTACTAGGATTAAATGTCAGGAATTGTGAAAAACTGAGGTTAAATGTATTTGGCTAAGGTGTATGTAATCTTCCGACTTCATCTTTAAATTAGGGACTGACGGATCTTGCGGTGCTTTTTAAAAGTTATTTTAGAACTGGGTCGTAAAATATCAGCAGTTCAATTATACTGAGAAAATTCCCACTGTTGGCCTGCCCCAGGTTTTCACGGTGCCCTCTGAACGCCAAATGACATGATGCAAATCAAATCAAACTTTTATTTACTACTGATTGTTCGGAATTAACATGTGCTGTTGACATTCTCTTAAAAGGCAATGGCAAATGGGCATTCTACCATTCTGTCAGATCAGTGGCCAGATTGAGGAAATACTGTATGTTATACAGTATACAGTGATCCCTCGCCACTTCGCGGTTCACTTATCGCGGATTCGCTATTTCGCGGATTTTCATAATGCATTTTTTTTTTTTTTTTGGTGCATTGTGCTCTGCATTCTGATTCGCTAAAAACTCACTCCCGCTTCTTGTATCAAAACATGCTACGAATTGTGCTATCATTTTGTCGTCTCGTGCAGTTATGTGTACGTACATAAAACAGCTTGGCAAATTTACATTAAGTTGGCCAAATTATCTTGTAATTTCGAACATCTCCTAAACCCATAATGTCGACGAAACGGCCTACACGTGAGTCACTGTATTTGTATACATGTAATAGTTGCTAATTGTAAAAAAAAAAAAAGTTTTCTATTTCGCGGATTTCACTTATCGCGGGTCATTTTCGGAACGTAACCCCCGCGATAAACGAGGGATTACTGTAGTGATAAATAGTGGAAATATAGTACTGTATTAAGAGACACTGCATCAAATCAAATCAAATATTATTTGTCACATGCGCCGAATACAACAGGTGTAGACTTTACCGTGAAATGCTTACTTACAAGCTCTAAACCAACAGTGCAGTTCAAGAAGAGTTAAGAACATATTTACCAAGTAGACTGAAATTAAAGGTAATAATAAAAAGTAACACAATAAGAATAACAATAACGAGGCTATATACAGGGGGCACCGGTACCGAGTCAGTGTGCGGGGTACAGGTTAGTTGAGGTAATTTGTACATGTAGGTGGAGGTGAAGTGACTTTGCATAGATAAAAACAGCGAGTGGCACCAGTGTACAAATGGAAGGGAGGGGGTCAGTGTAAATTGTCCGGTGCCATGACTGCTTGGGGGTAGAAGCTGTTGAGGAGCGTGAGTGTGAGAGTTACATGATCTATGCGCTCAAGCCTCCAATACCTGTCGCCAGAAATGTGCTGCATTAAGCACGCCTCTCTCCATTTCTACGTCAATAGTGCCATTGAGCTTCCATTGCTCATATACCAAACAGGCACCCATGTGAATCTGGGATGTCTCATGACATGCTATTTTGAATGTTAGATGGCGCCAATCTCTCACCCCATTCACCCACGCATCAAAAAAGAAAGGGGCACTCCAATCTCCGAACAGCCAGCAAGGCTCACAATACGCGCAATCTATTTTAGCCGAATAACATAGCCATGTACGTGGAAATGTGATTCCTGCCTTGGTTGAAGTGGTGTAGTACTCGGAAAAACACTGCCTTTCGTAATCTCTTGGGAATTGGCCAGTAGGCTTACACGAGCCTAATGCAATAACATGCCATTTAAGTTTTGAATCCATATTTGTTGCATAATGCCCTTTGTCAGCTGGATAGGTAAAAAGGCTGTCTGTCTCACTTCCACTTGTTTCCTCAGCTGTCATGATTCTAGCCTCGCCCTGTTCCTCTTCCTCCCCGCCTGGCTCGGGATAGCTTGTCCGGTATTTGTTGCATAATGCTTCTTGTCAGTTGGATAGGTAAAAAGGCTGTCTGTCTCACTTCCACTTGTTTCCTCAGCCGTCATGATTCTAGCCTCGCCCTGCTCCTCTTTCTCCCCGCCTGGCTCGGGATAGCTTGTCCAGCCTGGCTTATGCTCAGGGTCATATCCGCCGATTCCTGACAACCTGTATCCTCCTCTGTCAAAATTGCTTCTTCTGGCACGATGGAACAGCTTGGCCTTGGCTCACTTGACCCGCTAAAAGCTGCTGCTGGCGATGATAAACGTACATCCTCTTCTGGTCCCGCTACATTGCTTCTGCTAGCAATGGCTGCACTTGAACTGCATTTGAAAAAGGAATCTAATTTAACTAATTTTGATACCTCCTTTGCGTTCTCATTTTTGGCCTTCCTCTTTTGGGCTCCACTTTTGTGTTGATACATTGCTGATTTTTAAATCCGTAATTTTCTATTCTCGACATTCTCTCTTTTTTTCCGGGCATTGCCTCTTTGATAGCTAGCTCAACTGTCGCTTAAAACGCTGACAGAAACACGCTTTGGAGAGCATTTGCACAATGAATCCCAGAATGAATTTCATTATCTTAACATTGTATTGAAACAATTGAATAATATGATTTATTTAGCAAATGTATTTGATTTATTGTCCTCAATACAATAAAATAACATGCTGACTTATGTAGTGGCAAAAAAACATTTTGTTGGTGAAACCATCAGTGGGATCATTTATCATATAACCTACGTTATACAAAGATATTCTTGCCAAATTGCAAACGTGATGGGCATGTGTCGACAAATAATACTTGGGCATGGTGGGGCGGTATTCAAATTACATAGGGGGCTCACGGCTCCGCAGATCTGGCCCGTTACCGGGGCCATGTGCGACTGCACCGGCTGAAGCTACGCCACTGAATGTACCGATAGGCTGTGACACCAGTATGCCCCTGATAGATTTATCAGTCACATTATTACCTACGACAGTAATTGACTTTTGACCAACCTGGTATCATTAATGTACTGATTTCTGTAGATTCTCAGCTCAGCTCTTTACGTAGAAATGAGTCACCATGTACAGTAGGCTGCCATTTGGTTATAAAACTAGCCATAGATCTAGTAGGAGAGTCATAGAAAGCAACTCTAAACAGAAAAAAAGACAGCCTTTGAGAGGCAGCGATCGGATGGTGGTTTCTTCCAAATGTCTGTGTGTGATACGCCCTTCCCTTCCATTCCATGTTGACGAGTCTGTGTCATCCCCGTGACTTTTTCAGAGCCCTCACATTTCATCAGGACAGTAATTAATCATAGCCGTAAAAATGTGGTGGCCTGGAACAGTTAGGCTGCCATACAGTAGCACTGAGAGACACAGAATCCTGCCAGGGACTTCCATGACGATGGCCCAGCTATTGTTATTTACTGCTGCTCTTTAATTATTTGTTATTCTTATCTCTTACTTTTTTAGGTATTTTCTTAAAACTGTATTGTTGGTTAAGGGCTTGTAAGTAAGCATTTCACTGTAAAGTCTGCACCTGTTGTATTCGGCGAATGTGACAAATAACATTTGATTTGATGCAGTGCCTCTTAATACAGTACTATATTTCCACTATTTATTACTATACTGTATAACATACAGTATTTCCTCAATCTGGCCACTGATCTGACAGAATGGTAGAATGCCCATTTGCCATTGCCTTTTAAGAGAATGTCAACAGCACATTTTAATTCTGAACAATCAGTAGTAAATGTCATTGCTACAGTATATTGACTCTGACTGAAGAGGGATGGATGGGGTTAAACCCCAGAATACACTGGACTCCTTTAGGTTACACTCCCCTCGATTATGTTACATAATTCCATTCACAGCTATGTACGTTAAACCATCTGCTCAGGTGGACTAGAGTACTGAAACACACAGTAGAGGTGTGATGAAGTGGAACAACCTTCAGCTCCAGGCTGCTCTTAACTAGGTTACATAAAACAGATGTGTCAAGGAGTTTCAAGGTATGATAAGTGTACAGAGGATTAAACAACATACAGCCTCTCCAGCTGTAAAGGTTGATTGAAAAATCTAAAGAACAAACTGATCCATGAGATGTTTTGAGAGAGAAAAATACCAGGAATTAAAATGGAACTAACAGCGTTTTAAGTACTTTGCAGATATGAAACAAACAGACAATCATAATATCAGTCAAAAACATCAAATTCACAGTTGATGCTACAAAACTAACTTCATGAGAGGTTTTAAAAATAGGTTATATTTAACTCAACATTCCATGACATTAAAATTTTCTAGGGTAGGGGGCACTATTTTCACCTCCAGATGAAAAGCGTGCCCAAAGTAAACTGCCTGCTACTCAGGCCCAGAAGCTAGGATATGCATATAATTGGTAGATTTGGATAGAAAACACTCAAAAGTTTCCAAAACTGTTAACCTCTAATTCCTCCCAAACCCGGATCCGGGAGCACCCCCCACAGTAAAAAAGCTGACTAGCATAGCCTAGCATAGCGTCACAAGTAAATACTAGCATCTAAATATCATTAAATCACAAGTCCAAGACACCAGATGAAAGATACACATCTTGTGAATCCAGCCATCATTTCTGATTTTAAAAATGTTTTACAGGGAAGACACAATATGTAAATCTATTAGCTAACCACGATAGCAAAAGACACAACTTTTTTTTCCCACCATTTTTTTCCTGCATGGGTAGCTATCACAATTTCGACCAAATAAAGATATATATAGCCACTAACCAAGAAACAACTTCATAAGATGACAGTCTGATAACATATTTATTGTATAGCATATGTTTTTTTAGAAAAATGTGCATATTTCAGGTATAAATCACAGTTCTACATTGCAGCTGCAATCTGAAATAGTGCCGAAGCTGCCAGAATAATTACAGAGACCAACGTCAAATACCTAATTACTCATCTTAAAACATTTCTGAAAAATACACAGCGTACAGCAAATGAAAGCCCAACATCTTGTGAATCCAGCCAATATGTCAGATTTTTTAAGTGTTTTACAGCGAAAACACAATATAGCATTATATTAGCTTAGCACAATAGCCAGAAACACAAGCAATTTACCAGCAGCACAGGTTAGCGATCGTAACAATCCAGCAAAAGATATATAATTTTGGACTAACCTTGATATACTTCATCAGATGACAGTCCTGTAACATCATATTACACAATGCATATAGGTTTTGTTCGAAAATGTGCATATTTAGCAGCACAAATCGTGGCTATACAATGTGATCAGTAGCAAAAGTTCATGCATTCTGTCTTGCGCCATCTTGGAAAGGCACCTAATCTAATCAATAAATAATCGTAAACTTGACTAAAAAATACAGGTTGGACAGCAAATGAAAGATGCATTAGTTATTAATGCAACCGCTGAGTTAGATTTTTTAAATTAACGTTACTAGACATACAGTGTGCGTTACAGCCAGACTAGTGCCGCAATTAATGGCGGACAAATCCATTTACATTTTTCCACATAAATACGGAATAACATCATAAATAGCTCTTACTTTTGGACGAGCTTCCATCAGAATCTTGGGCAAGTTGTCCTTTGTCCAAAAGAATCGTTGCTTGGTTGTAAAACGTCGTCTTCAACTTCGGAATTAGCAGCTAACATTAGCTATGTGGCCACAACATGCCCAAATGTTCAAAGCGCAATACTAAGGAAATTCAGAAAATAGCAATATACTCACATAAACTGATATAACTCGGTTTAAAATAACTTCGTTATGATGTTTCTAACACCTATATCGAATTAAATTACAGACGGATATATCTAAGGCCGATAACTGAGCGTTTCAAAATGCCATCCTGAGGTCTTGCTTTGCGCAATGACGAACGTCGAAAAGAGAGCTCCCTTCGTTCCTTGGCCTTTTATAAGGTTTGAGATCTACGTAGAAACTCCATTCCACTTCTCATTGGTTACTGACATCCAGGGGAAGGCGGGTGCAGTTCATGTCGACCCATAGGATACATACAGAGCTTTAAACTGATCTGAGAACAGAGCCTCGTTTTCAGACCTTCGCAGTTCCTGTCATGAATTTCGCTACAGAAAGAGTTCTGGTTCACCCACAGACATAATTCAAACGGTTTTAGAAACTAGAGATTGTTTTCTATCCAATAGTAATAATAATATGCATATTGTACGAGCAAGAATTGAGTACGAGGCAGTTTAATTTGGGAACGATAAATGTCGAAGTTGAAACAGCACCCCCTGTAGTGTCAAGAGGTTAAATAATGTCTGTGAGTATAACAGAACTGATTTCGCAGCGAAAACCTGAGAAAAATCCATCCAGGAAGTAGGATTTTTTTATTTTTGTAGTTTTCTATTGAATGCCTTTACAGTATCCATTGAATTAGGACTCAAATTGCACTTCCTGTGCCTTCCACTAGATGTCAACAGTCTTTCGAAATTGTTTCAGGCTTGTATTCCGAAAACTGAGGGAGTAAGAGCACTCTGAATGAGTGGACACTGCAGAGGCCCAGAGCTTTTTCATGCGCGAGACCGAGAGCGTGCCTTTCTTGTTTACCTTTTATATTGATGACGTTATTGTCCGGTTGAAATAATATTGATTATTTAGGCTAAAAACAACCTTAGGATTGATTATAAACATCCTTTGACATGTTTCTACGAACTTTACGGATACTATTTGGATTTTTCGTCTGCTGGTTGTGACTGTGTTTAAGCCTGTGGATTACTGAAGAAAACACGCGAACAAAACAGAGGTTTTTGGATATAAAGAGAGACTTTATCGAACAAAACAAACATTTATTGAGTAAATGAATGTCTTCTGAGTGCAACCATATGAATATCATCAAAGGTAAGTGATTCATTTTATCTCTATTTCTGACTTGTGTAACTCTTCTACTTGGCTGGTTAATGTTTGTAATGATTTGTCTGCTGGGCGCTGTTCTCAGATAATCGCATGGTATGCTTTCGCCGTAAAGCCTTTTTGAAATCTGACACCGTGGTTGGATTAACAAGAAGTTCATCTTTAAACCTATGTAAAACACTTGTATGTTTCATTAATTTTTATAATGAGTATTTCTGTTTTTGAATTTGGCGCTCTGCAATTTCACTGGATGTTGGCCAGGTGGGACGCTAGCGTCACGACGTACCCTAGTGAGGTTAAGGCATTGTTTGCAGAACAGATGGATGCAGCTCAATGCATGATTAATATAATTCGCCAATATATTTCTTGGTAGTCCAAAAAATATTGCTATCAGGTTGTAAATCACAGCTGGCCTGGCACATTGTTTGCTGCCTCCATTCAGGATGCACCGCTTCAGTTTCAATTTCAATGACTCAATATTCTGGACAAAAATGGACAAATGTAACTAAGACTGCGAATGTCAAAACAATCAAACTAGCAATGATCACAAGTCAGTCATATTGTGGCTAATATGGTAGTATATCTATTTATACAGAAAAAACACAAAGCCTAACATTAGCTAGATAGCTAGCAAGCTGCGAGGAGGAGAGCATGTCATTGGAGGAGTGGGTGAGTGACTGACTTTTTCCCCTCATATCGTTTTTTTGGTGGTTACACAACTAGAGATGCACGTGTCATCTGCAAACTTAATGATGGTGTTGGAGTCGTGCCTGGCCATGCAGTCATGAGTGAACAGGGGGTACAGGAGGGGACTGAGCACGCACCCCTGAGTTGAGGATCAGCATGGCAGATGTGTTGTTACCTACCCTTACCACCTGGGCACGGCCCATCAGGAAGTCCAAGATCCAGTTGAAGAGGGAGGTGTTTAGTCTCATGGTCCTTAGCTTATTGATGAGCTTTGAGGGTGTTATGGTGTTGAACGCTGAGCTGTAGTCGATGAATAGCAATCTCACATAGGTGTACCTTTTGTCCAGGTGGGAAAGGGCAGTGTGGAGTGCAATACAGATTGCATCATCTGTGGTTCTGTTGGGGTGGAATGAATATTGGGGTGGGTCTAGGGTTTATGGGATACTGGAGTTGATGTGAGCCATGACCAGCCTTTCAAAGCACTTCATGGCTACAGACATGAGTGTTACGGGTCGGTAGTCATTTAGGCAGGTTACCTTTGTGTTCTTGGGCACAGGGACTATTGTGGTCTGCTTAAATCATGTTGGTATTACAGACTCGGACAGGGAGAGGTTAAAAATGTCAGTGAAGACACTTGCCAGTTGGTAAGCGCATGCTCGCAGTACACGTCCTGGTAATCCGTCTGGCCCTGTGGCCTTGTGAATGTTGACCTGTTTAAAGGTATTACTCACATCGGCTGCGGACAACGTGATCACACAGTCTTCCGCAACAGCTGGTGCTCTCATGCGTGTTTCAGGGTTATTTGCCTCGAAGCGAGCATAGAAGTAGTTTAGCTCGTCTGGTAGGCTCGTGTCACTGGGAAACTCTCGGCTGTGCTTCCGTTTGTAGTCTGTAATGGTTTGCAAGCCCTGCCACATCCGACGAGCGTCAGAGCCGGTGTAGTACGATTGATTCGATCTTAGTCCTGTATTGATCCTTTGCCTGTTGATGGTTCATCGGAGGGCATAGCGGGATTTCTTATAAGCTTCCAGGTTAGAGTCCATTTCCTTGAAATCAGCAGCTCTAGCCATTAGCTCAGTGCGGATGTTGCCTGTAATCCATGGCTTCTGGTTGGGGTGGGTATGTACGGTCACTGTGTGGACGACATCATTGATGCACCTTTTGATGAAGCCAATGACTGATGTGGTGTACTCCTCAATACCATCGATGGATTCCTGAAACATATTCCAGTCTGTGCTAGCAAAACAGTCCTGTAGGTTAGCATCCGCTTCATCTGACCACTTTTTTATTGATCGAGTCACTTGTGCTTCCTGCTTACATTTTTGCTTGTAAGCAGGAATCAGGAGGATAGAATTATGGTCAGATTTGCCAAATGGAGGGCGAGGGAGAGCTTTGTATGCGTCTCTGTGTGTGGAGTAAAGGTGGTCCAGAGTTTTTTCCCCCTATGGTTGCACATTTAACATGCTGATAGAAATTTGAAAACGGATTTAAGTTTCCCTGCATTAAAGTCCCCGGGCTACTAGGAGAGCCTCCTCTGGGTGAACGTTTTCTTGTTTTCTTATGACGGAATACAGCTCATTCAACAGCTACAAAAAATACAGATAAAAACTCTCTAGGTAGATAGTGGTCTACAGCTTATCATGAGATACTCTACCTCAGGCGAGCAATAGCTCGAGACTCCCTTAGATATCGTGCACCAGCTGTTATTTACAAAAATACATAGTCCGCCGCCCCTTGTCTTACCAGATACAACTGTTCTATCCTGCTGGTATATCGTATAACCAGCCAGCTGTATGTTGATAGTGTCATCGTTAAGCCACGACTCCGTGAAGCATAAGATATTACAGTTTTGAATGTACCGTTGATAGTTTAATCTTCCATGTAGGTCATCTATTTTATTTTCCAAAGATTGCACGTTTGCTAGCAGAATGGAAGGAAGTGGGTGTTTATTCGATCGCCTACGAATTCTCAGAAGGCAGCCTGCCCTTAGGCCCCTTTTTCTCTGCCTTCTCTTCGCAGGAGAGCCTGTTCCCGGGAAAGCAGTATATCATTCATGTCGGACTCGACAGACTCGTTAAAGGAAAAAAAGGATTCTGCCAGTCCGTGGTGAGTAATCGCAGTCCTGATGTCCAGAAGTTATTTTCGGTCATAAGAGACGGTAGCGGCAACATTATGTACAAAATAAGTAAAAAAATAAGTTGCAAAGACACAAACAAAAAAAACACAATTGGTTGGGGACACGTAAAACATCAGCCTTCCTCTCCGGCGTCATCTTTGGGATGTAAGAGGACTCCTGTGGTATTTAGTTACATTTTTGCAGAAATCCATTCAAGTGTATTTTGCGGATTTTGTCGAATGTGCTCTAATGATCTAAAGTCGCGCTGTTGTCCAGTTCAAAGTGAATGATGGCCCTTGTGGCAAATGGCTTGTTTGCATATAGGCCTACGTGTTCCTCTGATTGGCTATGGCACACCAGTCTGCAAAGACTTTGGTCTTGGACGAGACAGATGTTTTTATTAAGTTTTAATTACTGCAGTGTCTATTAATTGTCCAAACCCACGGCTGCCTTAGTTTTCAGTGCTTTCGGAAAGTATTCAGACCCCATGACTATTTCCACATTTTGTTTCAGTTCGTTATACAGCTTTATTCTAAAATGGATTAAATAAAAAAAATCTTCAGCAATCTACCCACAATACCCATTAAGGACAAAGCGAAACAGGTTTTTAGACATATTTGAAAATGTATAAAAAATATAAATATTTTATTTAAATAAGTATTCAGACACTTTGCTATGAGACTCGACATTGAGCTCAGGTGTATTCTGTTTCCATTATTCATCCTTGAGATGTTTCTACCACTTGATTAGAGTCCACCTTTGGGAAATTGAATTGACTGGACATGATTTGGAAAGGCACACACCTGTCTATGTAAGGTCCCACAGTTGACAGTGCATGTGTGGTGGAAATTGCTAGAATGTATTCTTATATTAGTACTTTCATACTCTGTTTGTTCATCTGAGAAAAGCCTCTGAGGCTTAACGCTGACAGTTGATTTTACGATGCCTTGGTGATAAAACCTAGACTGCATTCCATTTCATGATTAGTGTCTGTGTGAAATGTTGGCCTGTCTGCCAGGGTCAGGTGAACCCTCCCTCCAGTTTCTCTCCCACATGCAGATGAACACTGGACTTCAGAAATTGTGATGATGACCCAGTGTCCCATGTTGCATTAGTATCTGTGTGTTAAGGAGTGCGAAACTGAGAAAATAACCCTGTTTAACTCCTCTGGGATATGTGGGACAGTAGCGTCCCACTTGGCCAAAAGCCAGAAAAAATGTAGCGCGCCAAATTCAAATATATTACTATAAAAAATCAATCTTTCATGAAATCACACATGAAAGACACCAAATTAAAGCTACACATGTTGTGAATCCAGCCAACATGTCTGATTTCAAAAAGGATTTACGGGGAAAGCACACCAAACAATTATGTTTGCTCAGTACATAGCCACAGAAAAACACAGCCATTTTCCCAGCAAAAGATAGTAGTCACAAAAAGCAGAAATAGAGATAAAATTAATCACTAACCTTTGATGATCTTCATCAGATGACACTCATAGGACATCATGTTACACAATACATTTATGTTTTGTTCGATAATGTGCATATCCACAAATCTCGGTTTACATTGGCGCCATGTTCAGAAATGCCTCCAAAATATCCGGAGAAATTGCAGAGAGCCACGTCAAATAACTGAAATACTCATCATAAGCTTTGATGAAAGATACATGTTTTACATATAATTAAAGATACACTTGTTCTTAATGCAACCGCTGTGTCAGATTTAAAAAAAACTTTACGTAAAAAGCACACCATGCAATAATCTGAGACGGCTCTCAGATAAAAACAACATTTCTCCGCCATGTTGGAGTCAACAGAAATACGAAATTACATCATAAATATTCCCTTACCTTTTATCATCTTCATCAGAATGCACTCCCAGGAATCCTAGTTCCACAATAAATTGTTATTTTGTTCGATAATGTCCATTACATATGTCTAAGTAGCTACTTTTGCTAGCATGTTTAGTGCACATGTCCAAACACTCGCGCAGATGCAGGTAAACTCGGCCGAAAACTTCAAAAAGTTATACAAGAGGTTGAACAAACTGGTCAAACTAAGTAGAGAATCAATCTTCAGGATGTTGTTATCATATATATCCAATAACATTCCAACCGGAGCATTCCTTCATGTCTGTATAAGTTATGGAACGCAAGGCGATATCATGAGGAAAGTGTGTGACCAGGAACTGGCATTCTGCCAGACCAATGACTGAAACACCTCCCATCCGGCCCCACATCACACTAGAGGCTTCATTCCACGTTCTACGGACTGCTGACATCTAGTGGAAGGTGTAGGAAGTACAAACAGATCCATATCTTACAGGGAATTGAATCGGCGATGAGTTGAACTCTGACCAGTCTCAGAATTCTCACTTCCTGTTTGGATTTTTTCTCAGGTGTTTGCCTGCCATATGAGTTCTGTTATACTCACAGACATCATTCAAACAGTTTTAGAAACTTCAAAGTGTTTTATATCCAATAGTAATAATAATATGCATATATTAGCATCTGGGACAGAGTAGGAGGCAGTTCACTATGGGCATGCAATTCATCCAAAAGTGAAAATGCTGCCCCCTATCATAAAGAAGTTAAACAAGCAATATATGACCTAGAGACAGAAACCTGGCGCAATGTAAATCTTGCTCTCTTTTGCTTGATATCACAATGCACCTTTGTATAACTCTCGAATCTGTTGTTTGTTATGAACATTCAGGAGGATGTACTTTGCTATAAAGAGCTGTAACCCAAATCTGCTCATGGGGCGATCACGTTGACCAGCTCCATTATTGCAATAATTAATCAAGTTTGACTGTTTTGAAGAAATCTAAAAGTCTCTCTACTTTGAATAAGAAATATTCCACAACACATGTCAGAGCAAAAATCAAGCCATGAGGTCGAAGGAATTATCCGTGGAGCTGCGAGACAGGATTGTGTCGAGGCACAGATCAAGGGAAGAGTCTGTCAGCAGAACACAGTGGCCTCCATTATTCTTAAATGGAAGAAGTTTGGAACCACCAAGACTCTTCCTAGAGCTGTCCACCCACCCAAATTGAGAAATCGGGGAGAAGTGCCTCGGTCAGGGAGGTGACCAAGAACACGATAGTCACTCAGACAGAGCTCTAGAGTTCCTCTGTGGAGATGGGAGAAATTCCAGAAGGACAACCATCTCTGGAGCACTCCACCAATCAGGCCTTTATGGTAGAGTGGCCAGACGGAAGTCGCTCAGTACAAAGCACGACAGCCCACTTGGAGTTTGCCAAAGGCACCTAAAGACTCTCAGACCATGAGAAGCAAGATTCTCTGGTCTGATGAAACCAAGATTGAACACTTTGTCCTGAATGCCAAGAGTCACGTCTGGAGGAAACCTGGCACCATCCCTACGGTGAAGCATGGTGGTTGCAGCATCATGCTGTGGGGATGTTTTTCAGCGGCAGGGACTGGGAGTCTAGTCAGGATCGAGGGAAAGACGAACGGAGCAAAGTAAAGAGAGATCCTTGATGAAAACCTGCTCCTGAGCGCTCAGGACCTCAGACTGGGGCAAAGGTTCACCTTCCAACAGGACAATGACCCAAAGCACACAGCCAAGACAATGCAGGAATGGCTTCGGGACAAGTCTCTGAATGTCTTTGAGTGGCACAGCCAGAGCCCGGACTTGAACCCGATCGAACATCTCTGAAGAGACCTGAAAATAGCTGTGCAGCAACGCTCCCCATCCAACCTGACAGAGCTTGAGAGGATCTGCAGAGAAGAATGGGAGAAACTCCCCAAATACAGGTGTGCCAAGCTTGTAGTGTCATACCCAAGAAGACTCGAGGCTGTAATCACTGCTAAAGGTGCTTCAAAAAGTTTTTATTTTTTTATTTTACCTTTATTTAACCAGGTAGGCAAGTTGAGAACACATTCTCATTTACAATTGCGACCTGGCCAAGATAAAGCAAAGCAGTTCGACACATACAACAACACAGAGTTACACATGGAGTAAAACAAACATACAGTCAATAATACAGTAGAAAAATAAGTCTATATACAATGTGAGCAAGTGAGGTGAGATAAGGGAGGTAAAGGCAAAAAAAGGCCATGGTGGCGAAGTAAATACAATATAGCAAGTAAAACACTGGAATGGTTGATTTGCAGTGGAAGAATGTGCAAAGTAGAGATAGAAATAATGGGGTGCAAAGGAGCAAAATAAATAAATAAATACAGTAGGGAAAGAGGTAGTTGTTTGGGCTAAATTATAGATGGGCTATGTACAGGTGCAGTGATCTATAAACTGCTCTGACAGCTGGTGCTTAAAGCTAGTGAGGGAGATAAGTGTTTCCAGTTTCAGAGATTTTTGTAGTTCGTTCCAGTCATTGGCAGCAGAGAACTGGAAGGAGAGGTGGCCAAAGGAAGAATTGCTTTTGGGGGTGATCAGAGAGATATACCTGCTGGAGCGCGTGCTACAGGTGGGTGCTGCTATGGTGACCAGCGAGCTGAGATAAGGGGGGACTTTACCTAGCAGGGTCTTGTAGATGACCTGGAGCCAGTGGGTTTGGCGATGAGTATGACGCCAGGGTCAGCCAACGAGAGTGTACAGGTCGCAGTGGTGGGTAGTATATGGGGCTTTGATGACAAAACGGATGGCACTGTGATAGACTGCATCCAATTTATTGAGTAGGGTATGGGAGGCTATTTTGTAAATGACATCACCGAAGTCGAGGAGTGGTAGGATGGTCAGTTTTACAAGGGTATGTTTGGCAGCATGAGTGAAGGATGCTTTGTTGCGGAATAGGAAGCCAATTCTAGATGTAACTTTGGATTGGAGATGTTTGATGTGACTCTGGAAGGAGAGTTTACAGTCTAACCAGACACCTAGGTATTTGTAGTTGTCCACATATTCTAAGTCAGAGCCGTCCAGAGTAGTGATGTTGGACAGGTGGGCAGGTGCAGGCAATCGGTTAAAGAGCATGCATTTAGTTTGACTTGTTTTTAAGAGCAATTGGAGGCCACGGAAGGAGAGTTGTTTGGCATTGAAGCTCGCCTGGAGGGTTGTTAACACAGTGTCCAAAGAAGGGCCAGAAGTATACAGAATGGTGTCGTCTGCGTAGAGGTGGATCAGAGACTCACCAGCAGCAAGAGCGACATCATTGATGTATACAGAGAAGAGAGTCGGTCCAAGAATTGAACCCTGTGGCACCCCCATAGAGACTGCCAGAGGCCCGGACAACAGACCCTCCAATTTGACACTCTGAACTCTATCAGAGAAGGCAGGCAATCATTTGAGAAACCAAGGCTGTCGAGTCTGCCGATGAGGATGTGGTGATTGACAGAGTCGAAAGCCTTAGCCAGGTCAATGAATACGGCTGCACAGTATTGTTTCTTATCGATGGCGGTTAAGATATCGTTTAGGACCTTGAGTGTGGCTGAGGTGCATCCATGACCAGCTCTGAAACCAGATTGCATAGCGGAGAAGGTATGGTGGGATTCAAAATGGTCGGCAATCTGTTTGTTGACTTGGCTTTCGAAGACCTTAGAAAGGCAGGGTAGGATAGATATAGGTCTGTAGCAGTTTGGGTCAAGAGTGTGTCCCCCCCTTTGAAGAGGGGGATGACCGCAGCTGCTTTCCAATTTTTGGGAATCTCAGACGACACGAAAGAGAGGTTGAACGGGCTAGTAATAGGGGTGGCAACACTTTCAGCAGATAATTTTAGAAAGAAAGGGTCCAGATTATCTAACCCGGCTGATTTGTAGGGGTCCAGATTTTGCAGCTCTTTCAGAACATCAGCTGACTGGATTTGGGAGAAGGAGAAATGGGGAAGGCTTGGGCGAGTAGCTGTAGGGGGTGCAGTGCTGTTGACCGGGGTAGGGGTAGCCAGGTGGAAAGCATGGCCAGCCGTAGAAAAATGCTTATTGAAATTCTCAATTATAGTGGATTTGTCAGTGGTGACAGTGTTTCCTATCTTCAGTGCAGTGGGCAGCTGGGAGGAGATGTTCTTATTCTCCATGGACTTTACAGTGTCCCAGAACTTTTTTGAGTTTGTATGGCAGGAAGCAAATTTCTGCTTGAAAAAACTAGCCTTGGCTTTTCTAACTGCCTGTGTATATTGGTTTCTAGCTTCCCTGAAAAGTTGCATATCACGGGGGCTGTTCGATGCTAATGCAGAACGCCATAGGATGTTTTTGTGTTGGTTAAGGGCAGTCAGGTCTGGAGAGAACCAAGGGCTATATCTGTTCCTGGTTCTACATTTCTTGAATGGGGCATGCTTATTTAAGATGGTGAGGAAGGCATTTAAAAAAAATAACCAGGCATCCTCTACTAACGGGATGAGATCAATATCCTTCCAGGATACCCCGGCCAGGTCGATTAGAAAGGCCTGCTCGCTGAAGTGTTTCAGGGAGCGTTTGACAGTGATGAGTGGAGGTCGTTTGACTGCTGACCCGTTACGGATGCAGGCAATGAGGCAGTGATTGCTGCGATCTTGGTTGAAAACAGCAGAGGGGTATTTAGAGGGCAAGTTGGTTAGGATGATATCTATGAGGGTGCCCGTGTTTACAGCTTTGGGGTGGTACCTGGTAGGTTCATTGATCATTTGTGTGAGATTGAGGGCACCAAGCTTAGATTGTAGGATGGCTGGGGTGTTAAGCATGTTCCAGTTTAGGTCGCCTAGCAGCACGAGCTCTGAAGAAAGATGGGGGGCAATCAGTTCACATATGGTGTCCGGAGCACAGCTGGGGGCAGAGGGTGGTCTATAGCAGGCGGCAACGGTGAGGGACTTGTTTTTAGAGAGGTGGATTTTTAAAAGTAGAAGTTAAAATTGTTTGGGAACAGACCTGGATAGTAGGACAGAACTCTGTAGGCTATCTTTGCAGTAGATTGCAACACCGCCCCCTTTGGCCGTTCTATCTTGTCTGAAAATGTTGTAGTTAGGGATGAAAATGTCAGAATTTTTGGTGGTCTTCCTAAGCCAGGATTCAGACATGGCTAAAACATCCGGGTTGGCAGAGTATGCTAAAGCAGTGAATAAAACAAACTTAGGGAGGAGGCTTCTAATGTTAACATGCATGAAACCAAGGCTATTACGGTTACAGAAGTCATCAAAAGAGAGCACCTGGGGAATAGGAGTGGAGCTAGGCACTGCAGGGCCTGGATTCACCTCTACATCACCAGAGGAACAGAGGAGGAGTAGGATAAGGGTACGGCTAAAAGCTATGAGAATTGGTCGTCTAGAACGTCTAGAACAGAGAGTAAAAGGAAGTTTCTGGGGGCGATAAAATAGCTTCAAGGAATAATGTACAGACAAAGGTATGGTAGGATGTGAATACAGTGGAGGTAAACCTAGGTATTGAGTGATGATGAGAGAGATATTGTCTCTAGAAACATCATTGAAACCAGGTGATGTCATCGCATATGTGGGTGGTGGAACTGAAAGGTTGGATAAGGTATAGTGAGCAGGGCTAGAGGCTCTATAGTGAAATAAGCCAATAAACACTAACCAGAACAGCAATGGACAAGGCATATTGACATTAAGGAGAGGCATGTTTAGTCGAGTGATCATAAGGGTCCAGTGAGTAGAGGTTGGTTGGGGTCACGGCGATTCAGACAACTAGCCGGGCTATCGGTAGCAAGCTAGCATAGGATGGAGGTCTGTTTTTAGCCGCCTCGTGCGTTTCCGTCGGTAGATTAGTGGGGTTCCGTGTGGTAGAGGGGATCAATACAATTGGCAAAATAGATATAGTTATAGTGACCCAAGAAAAATTGTCCGATAGACTTATTCAGATAGCAGCCGATAAGACAGCTAACGATTAGCGGGCCCCAGATGAGCGTTCAGGTAACGTCGCGACGGAGGTGCCAGTTGGATAACTCCCTCGGGCAGATAACGTCGGTAGTCAGTCGTGAAGGCCCGGTGGGGCTCCGCATTGGCAGTAAAACGGGTCCGGATAGGTCATTGTAGCCCAGGAGTGGCTGATGGAACTCTTCAGCTGGCTAGCTCCGGAATAATTGATGTTTGCTCCGGGATCGATGTAAGCCAATAGACACACGGGTAGCAGCTAGCTAGCTGCGAAATCAAGGTGTACATGTCCAGAGCTTGCGGTTGAAATCCGGAGATATGGAGAAAAATAGGTCCGGTATGTTCTGGTCTGAGTCGCGTTCTACAAAAGTGGCGATAGATTATCGAGCTAAAGGAATAGCTGATGACTAACGTTAGCCACTAAACTGGCTAGCTTCTGGGTAGCTTCTGGCTAGCTTCAGGTTTGCTTCTGGCTAGCTTCAGGTTAGCTTCTGGCTAGCTTCTGGCTAGCTTCTGACTAGCTTCTATTGTGGATTTTCAGATTTGAGGTAAATAATACTTTTCTTTTGTAATTGGTGAGGCGAGTTGCAGGAAAGCGTTTTGAAGTTGAGTTTTTGGAAAAGAAAATATATAAAAGATATGCGAAGAAAGGTGTAAATATATATACGGGACACGACAAGACGAGGACAAAAGGACATCTGACTGCTATGCCATCTTGGATGAAAAGTACTGAGTAAAGGGTCTGAATACTTATGTAAATGTGATATTTCTGCCAACAAATTCAAAAAAACTGTTTCTGCTTTGTCATTATAGGGTATTGTGTGTTGATTGAAAAGGAAAAATAACTATTTTATCCATTTTAGAACAAGGCTGTAATGTAATAAAAAGGGAAAAAAGTAAAGGGGTCTGAATACTTTCCAAATGCACTGTAAGTAATTCGCAAAACATTCTAAGAATTTATGAAAATGTGAAAATAATCATATCTAAGTGCTCGCTTGTCAGAATGTAAAAAAAGGTGTCATTCTTCCTGGGGGTGAAAGTAGATTTAATTTCTTACTGGTACGGGACATCCAAGTGCGCACACACATTTTTTTTATGCTACAAAAACTATAGGGTAGCCTACTCTGCTGATACGGACAAACAGATCAATAAAAACGATGTTGTCTAATCCCTATATAATTGGTCCACGAAAAGGGGAGACACAAATACAATATGACATCCATGTAACCTGGAAGAGGAAGTGATTGTCCAAAAATAAACAAAAGTGGCACTGACCCAATGACAAAGACAGTTAAGATGCACTCTCACCGGGGATACGGCAGATGTTTTCTGCTGGTGCCAATAAGATGTTCGCTCAATTAAGTTAAGAATTTTGATAACTTAAAGACAGATTGGAGTATTTTCATTGTCATCTCTTTACAGCAACAGCCATTTGCTTTCCAAACAGTAGATCATTCTGTTTTATTCCACTTAATTCAAAGTAAATATAATGGGCAATGTGACCTGGTGTATTACTTTTAAACACTCATCCATTATCTCAAAATGTGTTAGCATTTACAGTTTACCCCATTTGTTTAGCGTTTTCTTAACACACTGTGATGGCCATTTTCTGGTTTTCTTGTTAGCTTGTCAATGGGACCTTTTCATATGTTGTTCCAGTGTTCTTGTGATGGTGCTCTTCATCGGATGGCATAATGAATGGAGATTGTCATCTCATGTCAAGCCATGATGCCATTACTGTCAACACTTCATGTTAGCCTGTATTTATCAGTGTGATTGAATGGCTTTAATCCAGGAAGTAACTTATAAAGGACGCAGTGTGGTGAGAAAATATGTTCAATGTTAAGATAATTCTCCATCTACTGAGAAAATAGAATACAGGTTTTGACTCTAAAACAGTGTTTCCCATCCCTGGTCCTCGAGTACCCCCGACAATACAAATTTTTATTATAACCCTGGACAAGCACTCCTGATTCAACTTGTCAAATAATCATCAAGCCCTCAATGAACTGAGGTGCATTTTGTCCAGGTCTACAACAAAAATGTGTACTGTTGAGGGTACTGGAGGACCAGGGTTGGGAAACATTGCTCTATAAAACAATGGCTGAAACTTGTAGATCACTCAAACTCAAATCTTTAAAATATACAGGTTACAATGGTGGTCTGCTTTTTTTACAGTGTGATTTTTCAGATGATTGGAAAAAGACAAGAAAGATGTTTAATGGTGATGTTATCCCTTACACATAGGGTAGGTCTACCTGACTGGATATTTGAGACTGATATCTTTCACATGTTAGGGGGGTGAAAGTTGTGATTTGTCCACTGAAGTTGCTGAATATTTCAACAGAACAAACCTGATGAGGTCAAATTATTATCAAAGCTGCTGAACCAGAGAGTTGCTACATGGTCGCTTGAAAGGGAAGACACTGACAGTCCAAGGCCTCCACGTCTGCAAAAAAAGGGGGGTGGATGGTATGTATAGAAATGCAGCTGTAAGCACTGGAATTACTAACATTTAGGTATGCTTACAAGACAGTATTAATTCAAAGTAAGCAAAAAATGGCTGCAGTGCTGTAGATGAGGGAAGCCCACATCCACAACTTTTATTCTCTCATTTACTTTTCATGTCATAACCTGCACTCCATGACCCAATCCCAATTTTTTTAAATAGAGCAACAACAAAAGTATTCAAGCAACTGCATATCTCATCAATGACCTCTACATGCGTCTACATATCTTGTTCAAAGGGGGGTTCGTCTTTTTGACACTTTTCAATAATTTATACTGTTCATGGTTTGTTGTGTCTTTTGAAAAACCTTTGTCAAAACCTATTTGCTGTGTTAGGATACACAGAGTCAAACAGGACAGTAAACCATTATTTTAGTCAATAACAATAATGGAGGACAATATAAAATCTATAACGCCTTATTTGGTGTGATGTTGGGAAATCCCCTATGGTTTTCTGCTTCCATAAATGTACCTTTTTACTTATTCTAATGTCCTCCGTTAATACTTTTTTGAGAAGCCTGTTTGAGAAGATATTTGCGTTTAACATTTAATGTAATAAGTGATTTTAAGATCATTAATGATGCTTATCATGTTTGATTACAATTAAATGTATATAATGTGCAATTATTTACAACTTCCTTCAAAGGCTGGCTAACATCTTAACATTCATAAATACACGTTTTTGAAGGTCTCTTAGTTTGTCTATCGTTAAAAATGAAAATGAAAATGTTAAACTAACACACCAGCGATTTAGCTGTATAGAACACTATTTTGTTGAAATAGATCTACAAGCAAATAAATGAGGACTTCAGGTGGATCACAGTATGTCAACAACAAAAATAATGTTTTTTACAGCTCTTTACTTATTAATGGATTTGTTTTGGTTCACCAAACAACCTTGAAACATGAATTAAATGTCTCAGAGGCTGCTGGCAGAGGGAGGGATGTCAGTACTGGACCCACCAAGTGCTTTAACTCAGTCTATCACTAAACCCTTCAAGACAGTCTAGTTGGCTGATGGATGAGAATTGAAAGACGAATCAATAGAGATCTCAGCTTAAATGAAGAGTGATTTTAATTGGCTTAGTGTTATTGACTGCTGCTTCCCTCTGGCTCCTGGACTTGTATTGTTCTTAAAGGCAACATTTTCTCCAGCTCTACAAAATGGACATATGCTAATATTCAGCTAGTTAAGACAATCAGAAATAGTAACAGATCCCCCAAATGGGAGCATTTATAAGCCTACATTTACACGCAGACCAGGTAGGCTAAGCCTAGTTATATGCGTAATCAGGTGTGTGTTTTTTACTCAAGATTGACAGGAGTGCTCCAAACAAAAGACAATGAATAAATTGGCAACTGACAAATGGAATGAATTTTTAAAAAACTTTTTCCTCACAAGGTTGTGCACTCTGCAAACGTGTTCACTCCTACAACGGTAAGACTGTAATAGGAATATATCGAATGCATGAACAGAAATGAGTGTAACCCAACAAACATTGTAGATAAGAAATTATGGTAATTAACGGTAAATTGTGTACTACTGGTGACACTGGTGTGCCATCCCCACGACCTCCACAATGGATTAGTCCACTCAGGCAAGAGCGAATCAGACCCAACAATTGACCAGTCAACTAAATGGAGTCAGACCTAATATGCATTTACATTTTCTTGCACCACAAGATACTTTAGATCAGCTTTGGTCATTCTGATAGACCAATAGGAGCTGTAGTTTACAGTGCATACACTGACTGTGCAGTTTCCTTTTGGGGATGGAGTACCACAGGTGCACCCATGACACAGACAATGTCAAACTCTTGTTTGACATCTGACATAATGGCATATCCTCATCCATGAGATATTACATTACCAGAGGAGAAATTCAGTGACATTTCATTTTAGATGATTCCATTGAAAACAGTAAGAGTTTCATTAACCAATGAGAAAGTGGTTGAAAATACTGTAGATAAATACTCCTAATGGGGCTCCAAAAATGAGTAGAGTAGGACATGACAGTCAATGTGTAACGATCTGAGTGTCGGGAGGTGCGAAGTCAAACGCAGGAACAGCAGAGCTTCAATATGTTGAGTCTTTTAATACTCAACTTGCAAACACAATGTCCAACACGGACGTACTGGGTGTCACACACAACGGTCCAACGACACGATAAACAAACCCAGTCCACAATAATAACATCCACTCCCGAAATCCAAAAGCCACAATGAAACAATCCCGCACAAAGAAGCGTCCGGGCTGGCTGACTAATAAAGCCACACTAATTAACAATTAACTGAACACAGGTGATACAAATAAACACATAAGGAGGGGGCGGAAAAAGAGTCAGTGGCAGCTAGTAGGCCGGTGACGACGACCGCCGAGCGCCACCCGAACGGGAAGGAGAGCCTGCCTCGGTTGAAGTCGTGACAGTACCCCCCCTCTGACGCGCGGCTCCCGCAGCGCGCCGACACCGGCCTCGAGGTCGACCCGGAGGACGAGGCGCGGGGCGATCCGGATGGAGGCGATGGAAATCCCTTAACATAGATGGATCCAAAATGTCCTCCACCGGTACCCAGCACCTCTCCTCCGGACCGTACCCCTCCCAGTCCACGAGGTACTGCAGGCCCCTCACCCGGCGTCTCGAGTCCAGAATGGCCCGTATCGTGTACGCCGGGGACCCCTCGATGTCCAGAGGGGGGGGAGGGACCTCCGGCACCTTACCGTCCTGCAGGGGACCAGCTACCACCGGCCTGAGGAGAGACACATGAAACGAGGGGTTAATACGATAATAGGAAGGGAGTTTTAATCGATAACACACCTCGTTTATTCTCCTCAGGACTTTGAAGGGCCCTACACACTGCGGCCTCAGCTTCCGGCAGGGCAAGCGGAGGGGTAGGTTTCGGGTCGAGAGCCAGACCCTTTCCCCCGGTACAAACACGGGAGCCTCACTGCGGTGGCGGTCAGCGCTCCTCTTCTGCCTCCTAGTGGCTTGTTGAAGGGACTCCTGGACGGCCCTCCAGGTCTCCTTGGAGCGCTGTACCCACTCCTCCACCGCAGGAGCCTCAGTCTGGCTCGGATGCCATGGTGCCAGGACCGGCTGGTACCCCAACACACACTGAAAGGGGGACACATTAGTAGAGGAGTGGCGTAGTGAGTTCTGAGCCATCTCGGCCCAGGGAATGTATCTCGCCCACTCCCCTGGCCGGTCCTGGCAATAGGACCGCAGAAACCTACCCACCTCCTGGTTCACTCTCTCCACCTGCCCATTACTCTCGGGGTGAAAACCGGAAGTCAAGCTGACCGTGACCCCCAGACGCTCCATGAACGCCCTCCATACTCGGGACGTGAACTGGGGGCCCCGATCAGAAACGATGTCCTCCGGCACCCCGTAGTGGCGGAAGACGTGAGTGAATAAGGCTTCCGCAGTCTGTAGGGCAGTAGGGATACCGGGCAACGGGAGGAGACGGCAGGACTTAGAAAACCGATCCACAATTACCAGAACCGTAGTGTTTCCCTGAGAAGGGGGAAGATCGGTCAGGAAGTCCACGGACAGATGAGACCATGGCCGTTGTGGAACGGGGAGGGGTTGCAACTTCCCTCTAGGAAGGTGCCTAGGAGCCTTACTCTGAGCGCATACCGAACAGGAGGAGACATAAACCCTAACGTCCCGAGCTAAGGTAGGCCACCAATACCTTCCCCGAAGGCTCCCCACTGTCCTCGTCACCCCAGGGTGACCCGAGGAGGGTAGGACATGAGCCCACCGAATCAGTCGGTCCCGAACACCAAGCGGTACGTACTTACGGCCCGCCGGGCACTGAGGAGGCGCGGGTTCCGCCCGTAACGCCCGCTCGATGTCCGAGTCCACCTCCCATACCACTGGCGCTATCAGCCTCGAGGCGGGGATGATGGGAGTGGGCTCGGTGGTCCTATCCTCCGTGTCGTAAAGGCGAGACAGTGCGTCAGCCTTTACGTTTTGGGAACCGGGTCTGTAGGACAACGTGAACCTAAACCGGGTGAAAAACATGGCCCACCTTGCCTGACGCGGGTTCAGTCTCCGAGCTGCCCGAATATACTCCAGATTCTGGTGGTCGGTCCAGATGAGAAAAGGGTGCTTAGCCCCCTCAAGCCAGTGTCTCCACACCTTCAGAGCCCTGACCACCGCTAACAACTCCCGATCCCCCACATCATAGTTACGCTCCGCTGCACTGAGCTTACTAGAGAAGAAAGCGCAGGGGCGGAGTTTTGGTGGCGTACCCGAGCGCTGTGATAGCACGGCACCCACCCCAGCCTCGGACGTGTCCACCTCCACTATGAATGCTAAAGAGGGATCCGGGTGCGCCAACACGGGAGCATCCGTGAACAGAGCCTTCAACCTGTTGAAAGCTCCGTCCGCCGCCGCTGACCACCGCAACCGCACCGGGCCCCCCTTTAGCAGTGAGGTAATGGGAGCCGCTACCTGACCAAAACCCCGGATAAATCTCCGGTAGTAGTTGGCAAAACCCAAAAACCGCTGCACCTCTTTCACCGTGGTTGGAGTCGGCCAATTACGCACGGCCTTTATGCGGTCACTCTCCACCACCACCCCCGAGGTGGAAATGCGATAACCCAGGAAGGAGACGGCTTGTTTGGAGAACACACACTTCTCAGCCTTGACGTATAGGTCATGCTCCAGCAGTCTGCCAAGCACTTTGCGCACCAGAGATACATGCGCGGCTTGAGTAGCTGAGTAGATCAGAATGTCATCGATATACACAACTACCCCCTGCACGTGCAGGTCCCTGAGAATGTCGTCTACAAAGGATTGGAAAACAGCTGGAGCATTCTTTAACCCATACGGCATGACGCAGTACTCATAGTGGCCCGATGTGGTACTAAATGCGGTTTTCCACTCGTCTCCTTTCCGAATACGCACCAGACTGTACGCGCTCCTGAGGTCCAGTTTTGTAAAGAACTGCGCTCCGTGAAATGATTCCACCGCCGAAGCGATGAGAGGTAGTGGGTAACTAAACCCCACTGTGATGGCATTTAGACCTCTATAATCAATACACGGACGCAAACCTCCCTCCTTCTTCTTCACAAAAAAGAAACTCGAGGAGACGGGTGAGATGGAGGGCCGAATGTACCCCTGTCCCAGAGACTCCGCGACATATGTCTCCATAGCCAACGTCTCCTCTTGGGACAAAGGGTACACGTGACTCTTGGGAAGCGCAACGTTAACCTGGAGATCTATCGCACAATCCCTACCCGGTCGATGTGGTGGTAATTTCGTCGCTTTCTTTTTACAGAAAGCGATTGCCAAATCGGCATACTCGGGGGGAATGCGCACCGTGGAACCCTGGTCTGGACTCTCCACCGACGTGGCACCAATGGAAACTCCCAGACACCTTCCAGAACACTCCTCTGACCACCCCTGGAGAACCCCCTGTCTCCACGAAATACTGGGATTGTGCCGGGCCAACCAGGGAATACCCAGCACCACTGGAAACGCAGGCGAATCAATAATAAAGAGACTGATACGTTCCCTATGATTCCCCTGCGTCACCATGTCCAGGGGAACTGTGGCCTCCCTGACCACCCCTGACCCTAATGGTCGGCTATCTAGGGAGTGCACGGGAAAGGGAGAATCTATCGGCACGAGCGGAACGCCCAACTCTCGGGCGAGTCCGCGATCCATAAAGTTCCCAGCTGCACCTGAATCGACTAGTGCCCTATGCTGGGAAGAGGGGAAAAAATCAAGGAAAAAAATTGAGACAAACATGTGACCGACAGGGGGTTCTGAGTGAGTTTGGTGCTGACTCACCTGGGGTGATCGAGAAGCGTTCCGCCTGACATCTCGACTCCCAGACAGACCCCCCCAGCACCGATCGGCCGTGTGTCCTCTCCGACCACAGCTGGTGCAGGGGAGGCCTCCTCCTCCGATACCCCTAGGCGCGGCCCCTCCCAACTCCATCGGGATGGGAGCCGGGGCGCTGCGTGGTGGAACGCACAGGACCCTCTCCGAACGCCCGCGGGCAGCCAGCAGATTGTCCAGTCGGATGGACATGTCGATAAGCTCATCCAAAGACAGAGCGATGTCCCGACACGCTAGCTCCCTGCGGACGTCCTCCCGGAGACTACACCGGTAGTGGTCAATAAGGGCCCTGTCGTTCCACCCTGATCCCGCGGCCAAGGTCCGGAACTCCAGCGCGAAATCCTGTGCGCTCCTCCTCTCCTGCCTGAGATGAAATAGTCTCTCACCCGCCGCTCGGCCCTCTGGGGGGTGGTCAAACACGGCACGAAAACGACGGGTAAACTCCGGGTAGTGCTCCTTCGCTGAGTCCGGGCCATTCCAGACTGCGTTGGCCCACTCCAGAGCACGACCCGTTAGGCAGGAGACGAGGACACTCACCCTCTCCGCTCCCGAGGGAGTGGGGCGAACAGTGGCCAGGTATAGCTCCAGCTGGAGTAAGAACCCCTGGCACCCTGCCGCCGCTCCATCATAATCCCTCGGGAGCGTAAGACGGAGCGCGCTGGAGCCGGGGGATGGAGAGTCCTGAGGAAGGGGAGCCGAAGGTGGAGAGAGGAGCCCACTCCTCTCCCATCGCTCCATTCTCTCCATCATCTGGTCCATGGCTGATCCGATCCGATGGAGGACGGTGGTGTGGTGGAGAACCCGTTCCTCCATCGATGGGAGAGGGTTGGCTGCTGCTCCTGCTGACTCCATTTTCGGTGCGGGATTCTGTAACGATCTGAGTGTCGGGAGGTGCGAAGTCAGACGCAGGAACAGCAGAGCTTCAATATGTTGAGTCTTTTAATACTCAACTTGCAAACACAATGTCCAACACGGACGTACTGGGTGTCACACACAACGGTCCAACGACACGATAAACAAACCCAGTCCACAATAATAACATCCACTCCCGAAATCCAAAAGCCACAATGAAACAATCCCGCACAAAGAAGCGTCCGGGCTGGCTGACTAATAAAGCCACACTAATTAACAATTAACTGAACACAGGTGATACAAATAAACACATAAGGAGGGGGAGGAAAAAGAGTCAGTGGCAGCTAGTAGGCCGGTGACGACGACCGCCGAGCGCCACCCGAACGGGAAGGAGAGCCTGCCTCGGTTGAAGTCGTGACACAATGTGAACCAAGGATCTTAATGATTTCTTAAAATCTGCTGATGAAAACACGTTTAGCAGATAGAAAGTTGAGCTTCAAGACTCTGAAAAGCTCTGCACTGATAGGGAGAGAGAAGACGTGGGAAGAATTTCAACCTCTCAGTTTTTAATGCCACAGGAGATATTTAAAACTTTCTGGAAATATTAGAGATTAATTATATATTGAGGGAGAATAAAGATATTTCCTCATCAATTAGCTGAAGCAATACATTAGGCTGAGGCAATATAAACTATTCAAAATACAGTTTAGAATTATGTTTAAATTGTGCCGTAAAACAACACTGTTTGGGTAGGGACTGGTAAGGATTACAATGCTAAGTAGTCAAAATATCACCATTTAAGTGCTATCCCAACTTTGAAAACTTGCTGAATATTGTCAACACTGCACTTAACATATATAATATTCATCACTTTTCAAGCTTTTATAACAGTTTATTAACATGACATTAATATGTTATTATCTTATCATTAGCATTGAAATTTGTCTTGTCTGTTATACCTACCCCTCTACCTTATATTATAACCTATAAGGGACATATGACATTGATGGTGAGTCTTATCAATGTAATCATCATTTTCAATGGAGGATAATAGCCTACATACTCTGACAGTGTAAGAGACCTAGATATGCACGCCATACAAGGAAATATTAGCGGGGAAATTTACTCTCTTTTTCAGGGAGGACAGATTATGAAAGGAAGGAACAGGTACAGTGTCACAGTAAGGAGATAACCAGGAGTCCCTTTCACTCACAGCTTCGAAATATGCAAGTGCTGCACATGACAATGAAATGAGACCTGAAATGTAGCCCTTTAACTTTTGCTACATGCACAGTCAGCAGAATGCCTGGTAGATTAACATGGAGTACCCCTCTGTTAATTGCGTTAGAGCAGCTCAAACAGGTTAGTTTAATAATGCATATTCACTCATTTATTTATTTTTTATTTTTTTATTTAACCTTTATTTAACCACTCATGCATATATTCTCGGCACTGTGTCAAGTACACTGGAACAAACAAGTTTATCATCTCAAAACTGACACATTCTATATCAGGCTTTGTTATGGAGCATCCTATAAATGGTGATTTCATTTCTTCCTTTCATAGAGCACCTAAAGACGTGTTCAAAAAATGCATTTATCAGCCATTGGGGAGACCCCTAAAATCATTCTTAAGTTAGTGTCTGTTAAAACAAATATGATAATGTACGAGTTCTCAAATTGTTGAACTCAAACAGTGAGGTCTTAATTACCGTGTATTGTCATAGTTTTAATAGAACTGTTGTTTTATTTCAGTTGCTGTAAAGTCAGAGTGAACTGTAAAGGCTCTCAATGGCAGGTCAATATTTTTATTCGCCATTTTTAGAGATTTGATGAAGGATGACTCCATCTCCCATGCAATCTCAAACTATTAAATTATCCACCGGCTAAACACAAACAGCCACTCTCTAGTGCCAGTCGATACTCCACCTACTGAGGTATTGAAGGGATGGAGATCTGGATGAGAGGCTTGAACTATTGCCAAACCTACAGCCTCTAATCCCTGAGAGAGAGAGAGAGAGAGAGAGAGAGAGAGAGAGAGAGAGAGAGAGAGAGAGAGAGAGAGAGAGAGAGAGAGAGAGAGAGAGAGAGAGAGAGAGAGAGAGAGAGAGAGAGAGAGAGAGAGAGAGAGAGAGAGAGAGAGAGAGAGAGAGAGGGAGAGGCAGAGAGAGAGAGGCAGAGAGAGAGAGGGAGAGACATAGAGTACCATTGTTAAACTCCCTAAATCATCTGCCATGAGCGTACCAGAGCAGTCCACTCATAGACAAAGATATCGTGTTTAATTTTTAATACTTCATTAATAACCCATGTAGGATGGTGTTGCTGTAACCCCACTGCTAGATGTTCCCTATGCTCAATATGTTAATATCTCCCACCAGATGGATCATTTGTCAGGGACTTGGCATATGGGGTTTGCATCCGTTTGTATCCAAGTCAGATGTACCAAGACGTGTGTTTCCCTTCTCTGTGCATTTCAATGGTTGATTTACCATGCTTTTTGTATGGAAACAATATCTGTGTTTGATGATAAAAAAGTTAATACGTAAATCCAATGAACATATATACTGAACAAAAATATAAACGCAACATGCAAGAATTTAAAAGATTTGACTGAGTTACAGTTCATATAAGGAAATGAGCCAATTTAAATAAATTAATTAGGCCCCAATCTATGGATTTCACATGACTGGGAATACAGACACGCATCTGTTGGTCACAGATACCTTATAGAAAGAAATGGGCATCACAATGGGCCTCGGGTAATTGTCACAGTATTTCTGTGCATTCAAATTGCCATTGGTAAAATGCAATCAAATCAAATGAAATTGTATTAGTCACATACACATGGTTAGCAGATGTTATTGTGTGTGTAGTGAAATGCTTGTGCTTCTAGTTCCGACAGTGCAGTAATATCTAACAAGTAATCTCACAATTCCACAACAACTACCTAATACACACAAATCTAAGTAAAGGGATGGAATAAGAATATGTACATACAAATATATGGATGAGCGATGACCGAGCGGCATAGGCAATGATGTTATAAAATGGTATAAAAATACAGTATATACATATGGGATGTGTAATGCAAGATATGTAAACAATATTAAAGTGACTAGTGATCTATATATTGAAGTTGCCAATGATTTCAAGTCTGTATGTAGGCAGCAGCCTCTCTGTGTTAGTGACGGCTGTTTAACAGCTTCTACCCCTAAGCCATAAGACTACTGAACAGCTAATCAAAGGGCTACCCAGAACCCTCTTTTACTCTGCTGCTACTCTCTGTTTATAATCTATGCATAGTCACTAACTCTTCCTACATGTACATATTACCTCAATTACCTCGAGTAACCGGTGCCCCCACACATTGACTCTGTACCTGTACCCCCTGTATATTGCCTCGCTTGTTATTTTACTGCTGCTGTTAAATTATTTGTTACTTTTATTTTCTATTTTCTACTTATCTATTTTTTACTTAACTTTACTTATTCTTAAATGATGCTGTAGTGAAGCTTTTTAAAGTTTTGTTTGCTCACTCAGGTATACAGCTCACGCAGGTATTCAGTTCACTCAGGTATAGAGTTCACTCAGGTATAGAGTTCCCTCAGGTATAGAGTTCACTCAGGTATACAGTTCACTCAGGTATAGAGTTCACTCAGGTATACAGTTCACGCAGGTATAGAGTTCACTCAGGTATACAGTTCACGCAGGTATACAGTTCACGCAGGTATACAGTTCACGCAGGTATACAGTTCACGCAGGTATAGAGTTCACTCAGGTATACAGTTCACGCAGGTATACAGTTCTCTCAGGTATACAGTTCACGCAGGTATACAGTTCACGCAAGTATAGAGTTCACTCAGGTATACAGTTCACGCAGGTATACAGTTCACGCAGGTATAGAGTTCACTCAGGTATACAGTTCACGCAGGTATACAGTTCTCTCAGGTATACAGTTCACGCTGGTATACAGTTCACGCAGGTATACAGTTCACGCATGTATAGAGTTGACTCAGGTATAGAGTTCACTCAGGTATAGAGTTCACTCAGGTATACAGTACAGTAGTTCTAAAGTAGTATATTTTCTCTGAAAAGGTTGTCTTAAAGTTGGAGGATGAGGATTAACATCAGGCAACGTCTCTCCCTAAAGGCTGACCTGGTATCCTCCCAGCCTAATCTCAGACTCTACCACTTACTTCAAAAGCCTTTCAGGCTGAGCATATAAAAAGTGTGTTTGCCGAGAGCTCCTTCCTGGCCGACTAGAACATTCAGAACAGCTTTCATTTTTATCCTGGAAACATTCTGTGGACGAGAGGACAGTCCCCATCTGAACATCCTCGGGTCAGCGCATAAACACTTAAAACATTTTAATCTCATGGAAATGCATTCAAATGTATTCCCCTCACTGCAGATTGTTATTGTAAACAGCATATATTACACTGTTTAATGGCGGGCTGCTGTGGTGTAAATAATACTCCATCTCCAACGTCATCAATCAGATGAGACTTGGGCAACGAAAGGAATTGGGCAACGAAACTTTGATAGTTATTCTCTTCAAGTGGTAGTCAAGTGTTGAGGAAGTTATCTCCATTGCCTGTTGTATAGTTACATTCCCAAGCATATGTAATATAAATTGTTCCCTTACTGTACACAACAACTACATCATCGTCAATTGATGGCGAGGGAAGTAATGCTTCATTACATTCAAGAGTCTCAGAACCATAAAAAAATGTACAGAATACATTAAAAACAACTATAGAAACAACAGATGTTATAGTTGATAAACGTTTCCTGGTCCTCGTGTTTGTTTGTTTATTTGTTTGTTTGGATGCATGTATGGCAGCATGAATGAGCCATATTGCCTAAGAGTAAGGACGAATGTATGGTAGTGGTACGGTATTGCATAACTTGCAGTATTTACAGTGTTACACGTCGGCATGACAGAATCTGATTAAGCAGATTTTTGCAAACCAGTCCCTTTGCATAGTGTTGGCATTGTTTTGTGCAATATGCCTTAATAGTTGACTCCCGCTTTCCCTTGAGATGCAGCCTGGTCTCATAGACTAGAAGTAACATAGTTATCTAAATCCGAGACACTAAATTAGTATGATATATTACGTTTGGTATGGTTACATAAGACAGATGGTTACAAAAACGAAAGTAGGGTGGCTGGTCGGGGTGGATGGATGGGTGGGCGGCTGGTCGGGGTGGATGGATGGGTGGGCGTCTAACGCGAACGTCTAGCAACCCAAAGGTTGCGAGTTTAAATCTCATCATGGACAACTTTAGCGTTTTAGCTAATTAGCAACTTTTCAACCACTTACAAATTTTTGTCTACTTTGCAACTACTTAGCATGTTAGCTAACCCTTCCCCTAACCATAACCTTAACCCTTTAACCTAACTCCTAAACTTAACCTTAACCCTAACCCCTAGCCTAGCTAACGTTAGCAAGCTATGTAATGTTAGCCACCAATCTAGAATTCATAACATATAATACGTTTCGAAATTCGTAACATATTGTATGTATTACAAATTCAAAACATATAATACAAATTGTAATTCTTAACATATCATACAATATGTGATGGACATCCACAAATTAACCTCTAACGAGCCTCAACCCCGGATCCGGGATCACCCCCCACCCCCCCCCCACACTGATTAGCATCGCTAGCATAGCGTCACAATTAAATAGTAGCATCTAAATATCATTAAATCACAAGTCCAAGACACCTAATGAAAGATACAGATCTTGTGAATAAAGCCACCATTTCAGATTTTTAAAATGTTTTACAGGGAAGACACAATATGTAAATCTATTAGCTAAACACGTTAGCAAAATACACAATTTCTTTGTCCACCATTTTTTCTCTCCACCAGTAGCTATCACCAATTCGGCTAAACTAAGATATTGATAGCCACTAACCAAGAAAAAACCTCATCAGATGACAGTCTGATAACATATTTATGGTATAGGATAGGTTTTGTTAGAAAAATGTGCATATTTCAGGTATAAATCATAGTTTGCCATTGCAGCCACCATCACAAATCTCACCAAAGCGACTAGAATTACTACAGAGAGCAACGTGTATTACCAATTTACTCATCATAAAACATTTCTTAAAAATAGACAAAGCATAGCATTGGAAAGACACAGATCTTGTGAATTCAGACAATATTTCAGATTTTCTAAGTGTTTTACGGCGAAAACACAATAAATCGTTATATTAGCATACCACATATGCAAACGTTACCCCAGCATGAATTCAAGCTAAAGAGAGCGATATCGTTATCATCGCCAAAATATATTAATTTTTTCACTAACCTTCTCAGAATTCTTCCGATGACACTCCAGTAACATCATTTTACAACATACATATAGAGTTTGTTCGAAAATGTGCATATTTAGCCATAAAAAACCGTGGTTATACAATGAAAATAGTAGCAAAACAAGCCTGGAAATGTCGGTCGCCATCTTTTAGTGATCTAGTTTAATCAAAAGCTAATCATATACTTGACTAAAAAATACAGGGTTGACAGGAATCGAAAGACAAATTAGTTCTTAATGCAATCGCTGATTTACATTTTTTAAATTATCCTTACTTTTCAATACAGGTTGCGCCAAGCGAAGCTATACAAAACAAAATGGCGGCATAAGCGTTTAACATTTTTCGACAGAAACACGATTTATCATCATAAATTGTTCTTACTGTGAGCTGTTCTTCCATCAGAATCTTGGGCAAAGAATCCTTTCTTGGGTCTAATCGTCTTTTGGTCGAAAGCTGTCCTCTTGCCATGTGGAAATGCCCACTAACGTTCGGCATGAACTGGAAACGTGCCCAGCGGTTCAAAGTGCCTCAGAAATAAATAGCTCAAAATCGCACTAAACGGATATAAATTGCTATAAAACGGTTTAAATTAACTACCTTATGATGTTTTTAACACCTCTAACGAGTAAAAACATGACCAGAGAAATATTACTGGCTAAACAAAAGCTTGGAAGGAGGCGAGTCCGACGTCCTCCATGCGCAAGGCGCAGGCAGCAAAGGGATGCTACTTCCGGTATTTGCTCTTTTATGCAGCCCCTGATTGCGCAATCGACTCCATTCAAAGCGTCATCACGTACTGACATCCAGGGGAAGACGTAAGAAGTGTCTGTTTCTCCATAGCATTTACAGGGACCTTTAAACTGACTCCAGATCAGGGGCCAAGATGTCTGAAATCTGACTCCCTATCATGAAAAGTGCTGTAGATTGAGTTCTGTACCACTCAGAGACAAAATTCCAACGGCTATAGAAACTAGAGAGTGTTTTCTATCCAATAATAACAATAATATGCATATTGTACGAGCAAGAATTGAGTAGGAAGCCGTTTAATCTGTTGAGCAAATTATGCTAATGCGAAACGGTTGAGCTAACGTAGGCTAATGTGATTAGCATTAGGTTGTAAGTAACAAGAACATTTCCCAGGACATAGACATATCTGATATTGGTAGAAAGCTTAAATTCTTGTTAAGATGTTAGAAATTGCATAGAAATATGTAGATATAAAACACTTTTCACAGATTGGCTTCTGGCCATCATCCTGAACAGGTTTTACTTTATTTAACAAGGGGGAGTATTTCTATTTCTGCTTAATGTTAGGCTTGATGTCTTGATGTTTTTTGAGAAGTAGAGGGGGAACCAGAGCTTGGACACCTCCAAAGCTTCACTCCAGGGACAACGACTATGGTAGGACAAACTAAACCTGTCTCTACATCTCTATGTGCATCCAGCCAAAGACCACAATAAAGTGTCACTACACATCTTCATCAATATTTCCAGACAAAATATTTTATAATTCTACAGCATCCACAAAGTGCCTAACGGTACATACAGTTTAAGTTGGAAGTTAACATACACTTAGGTTGGTGTCATTTCACCTACTCCACAAATTTCTTGTTAACAAACTATAGTTTTGGCAAGTCGGTTAGGACATCTACTTTGTGCATGACACAAGTCATTTTTCCAACAATTGTTTACAGACAGATTATTTCACTTATTATTCAATGTATCACAATTCCAGTGGGTCAGAAGTTTACATACACTAAGCTGACTGTGCCTTAAACAGCTTGAAAAATTCCGGAAAATGATGCCATGGCTTTAGAAGCTTCTGATAGGCAAATTTTATGGTTCTGAGACTCTTGAATGTAATGAAGCATTACTTCCCTTGCCATCCATTGACAGTGATGTAGTTGTTCTTGTTGTGGCTGTTGTGTTCAGTAAGGGAACAATTTATATTATATATTCTTGGGATTGTAACTATACAGCAGAAAATGGAGATAACGTCCTCATCCACAGGTACACTTGGAGGTGTACCTGTGGATGTATTTCAAGGCCTACCTTCAAACTCAGTGACTCTTTGCTTGACATCATGTGAAAATCTAAAGCTCAGACCTCAGAAAACAATTGTAGACCTCCACAGGTCTGGTTCATCCTTGGGAGCAATTTACAAATGCCTGAAGATACCATGTTCATCTATACAAACAATAGTACGCAAGTTTAAACACCATGGGACCACGCAGCCGTCATACTGCTCAGGAAGGAGGCGCGTTCTGTCTCCTAGAGATTAACATACTTTGGTGCGAAAAGTGCAAATCAATTCCAGAACAACAGCAAAGGACCTTGTGAAGATGTTGGAGGAAACAGGTACAGAAGTATCTACAGTAAAATGAGTCCTATATCGACATAACCTGAAAGGTCGCTCAGCAAGGAAGAAGCCACTGCTCCAAAACCGCCATAAAAAAAACAGACTACAGTTTGCAACTGCACATGGGGACAAAGATCGTGCTTTTTGGAGAAATGTCCTCTGGTCTGATGAAACAAAAATAGAACTGTTTGGCCATAATGACCATCGTTATGTTTGGAGGAAAAAGGGGGAGGCTTGCAAGCCGAAGAACACCATCCCAACCATGAAGCATGGGGGTGGCAGCATCATGTTGTGGGGGTGCTTTGCTGCAGGAGGGACTGGTGCACTTCACAAAATAGATGGCCTCATGAGGCAGGAAAATTATGTGAATATATTGAAGCAACATCTCAAGACATCAGTCAGGAAGTTAAAGCTTGTTCGCAAATGGTTCTTCCAAATGGACAATGACCCCAAGCATACTTCCAAAGTTGTGGCAAAATGGCTTAAGGACAACAAAGTCAAGGTATTGGAGTGGCCATCACAAAGCCCTGACCCCAATCCTATAGAAAATGTGTGGGCAGAACTGAAAAAGCATGTGTGAGCAAGGAGGCCTACAAACCTGACTCAGTTACACCAGCTCTGTCAGGAGGAATGGGCCAAAATTCACTCAACTTATTGTGGGAAGCTTGTGGAAGGCTACTCGAAGCATTTGACCCCAAAAAAGTTAAAAAAAATGTAAAGGCAATGCTACCAAATACTAATTGAGTGTATGTAAACTTCTTACCCACTGGGAATGTGATGAAAGAAATAAAAGCTGAAATAAATCATGCTCTCTACTATTCTTCTGACATTTCACATTCTTAAAATAAAGTGGTGATCCTAACTGACCTAAGACAGGGAATTTTTACTAGGATTAATTAAATGTCAGGAATTGTGAAAAACTGAGTTTAAATGTATTTGGCTAAGGTGTATGTAAACTTCAGACTTCAACTGTACCTAGAACATTATGATAAGGATTGTAGGATTGAAGTACCACTAGTGACAGAATAAATAGTTCCTAAAGGAGGCCTCCATTTGTACAGACATTAATGTACAGACTTTAGGTATTGGTCATAGCTTTCGAACACACAGTTTATTCATAAGTTACCAGTGATCAAGTCCCACAACCAAGGACAGATTAGCTCTCCAGATTCATCTACATCTCAGCACTCAAGTGGTTAAATACATTGCAAGTACATTACAGTACAGTACCCCTGGCATTATATATATATAGAGTACTAGACTGATTAAGTCATTTATTTAATTAAGCCTGCAGTTGCATTCTGCCACAAACATCAATGTTTTATGTATTTTAAAATTCTATTTATGGTATTCATATTTTAAATGTGTGCATTAGAATTTCTAACATCGATTAGTTGAAAGGAGCTGCTATCCATGTCCATATAAAGTAGACAGATTCCTGATTTTGAGCTTGGACAGAGGATGACTTCACTGTTGTCTTTAAGGTATAGCTATGTCTAATTGTATTACATAATTTAATATCCATGCCAATATGAAGCTAGGTTTTTGGTCGGGGAGCAGCAAACCTCCACCAATCAGTCTTAAGAGGGATAATAGAAATCTTTCTCAATAATTTTTGTAGGTCATGCGATTCAAACTTTTACCTGCCCACAAACATGTCCTATCATGCATGGTAGTGGTCATTTAGTAACTTGAAAACTCAACTTACAGTCAACTTATAACCAGTAATTTATTATTGATACCATCTTAACCCCCACTGTCCCTGAATCTACAGTAATGCTCCGATAGTGTCCTTTACTGTGATCATAAGCCATCCATCCTTCAGGGGAAAAAATCTTTGGAATTTCATATTGTCCTTTTCATTGCCCTGGCACCTCAATTAGCAACAGGGGCAAGCGACAGAGACCATCCGGATGGGCTGGGTCTCTGGTTCCTCTCCAGCTTAGGGACGCCCATATGGTCATGTCATATTCCTCCCTAATGAGGATTAACGGCAGCCATGACCGTCTCTTCTTCCAGAGCCAGAGACAACCACACTTAAAGCCCACTTAACTTGGAACTCTGTCTGAACTACAGTAGATGCCAAAGTGCCTTAATCGCAATATGAAAGTTCTGAGGCCCCAGAAAGTCTCCCCTTTTAGACCCATGCTTTTGGCAATCCCATATTTTTATATGATTTCTGCTGTCTTACTAAGACAATGTCAGACATTTCTTATCTCTGGTGTATTTTTCACTTTTCATATGTAATTCAGAATTGAACAGAGGGTTTGAGTTTTTAAAGCAGTAAAGCAGCTGGTGTGTTAGAGTTTGTAGGGAACTTGTTGTGCAGGAAACAAGGTCCTGTCATTTCAATAAAAGATGAGTCTGCATTGCTGAAATCGTCTACAGTACATCTATGTTCTCTGAGTGACGTATCAGAAGGCCAAAGTTGTGTCTGAACACAAGTGCTGAAAGAAACCGAATGAAAAGACAACTCATTAGTCCTACTAGCAATGCCTCTGTAACTCTTTTGCCCTTAATTAAAACATGTTTCTGAACATTTATTTGTTTTCTAGCATCCTCAAGGTGAACACCTAGGATATTCAATATAGCTGTCACATCAAGGCCATAATGTTTTTCACTCTGCACAATGAATCTTGTGCGGTCGTTGTAACACTGTAGTTTCTCCCCATTCAAAGCTGATGTCTGCAATGTCCTATTCAGCTTCTTCTAAAAGGGAGATACCTACTCACAGCTTTTCAGGCTATGGCAAGGTCCCATTTTCTTTGTTCTGCAAACACATGCAAACTGCTTCGCATTCTGTTGTTCTGCCCCTGAGCAAGGCAGTTAACCCACTGTTCCCCGGGCACCGAAGATGTGGATGTCGATTAAGGCAGCCCCCCGCACCTCTCGGATTCAAAGGGGTTGGGTTAAATGCGGAAAACACTTTTCAGTTAAAGGCATTCAATTGTACAACTGACTAGGTATCCCCCTTTCCCTTTCAACACACAGGGGACAGACAGGTGACTGGGAAAGCATTGCTCACCTATTCCCACTACGGGGGAAAACACTGTCAATTGAACAGTGGTCAACATATACTGTCAAAAATAATAATAATAATTTCAGACGGGTATACCCTATGTCTACATCATAGCACACATACTGTGTGGGGCCATTGGGAAGAACAATGAAATCAAACATGGGGGTACAATCTCAGGATGAATTCTGTGATTTGGTTATCAGATGACAAAATTAAATGATATGTACTGTCTGATTAATCATTATAAATGTCCCTGGATAGGGATACAAAATAAGCAACACAATTATGCACACCAATGATTTCAGCCGGGGGGGATGTTTCCTTTACATTTCCATTTTTATTGCTGTCCATTCTGGGCCATTTCATGCGCAAAGCAACATTAAGCTTAAACCAATTTGTTTCCATTCAACATATTTGCATTAACATCGGCCTCTACATAATGAAATGTTGTCCATGTAAAATGTTGGACGTACAGTTTGTGCAATATAAAAATCGAATCATGCCAGGGATCACTAAACATGGATCACTAAACTATGAAGTTATCTAATTTGTTTCAACTTTATGGAGCAGAAAGTAGATTTTGATCAGTACGGTAGAGACAACATTCATAAAAAAAATTGAACTTACATATACGGTATTAGCATTTTCACTACCGTTAAAACAATACCAGTCAACGGGAAGATGGCTCCCGAGATTGGAAAAAAGCTTTCAAGAAGAAAGATTTCTGTAGGCAAAAGCAACTTCATCCTTTTGGGTTTTGATTTGAACATTTTTATGGATTTGTTTTGGGCTTGATGCTTTTTTCCACCTGTACTGTTTGTGTGTTGAGGTGTGGGAATGTGTAGCACAGCTTTTTTACAGTATGGTGATGAATGGTGGCTGGGACTTTCAATTCCCTCTGATACTCACCATCCATCTGCACTCCTTTTTTTGTTGCTCACACACATATTAAACGAGGTGAAACAACATACAGTAAATGTTATTTTTGAATACATTTGACATGTTATTGGTGATCAAAAACGAGAGAGATATGGACCTCAAAAGTCCAAAACCGGAGGCTTTTAATGAGCGATAGTTTACTTTCCCTTTTTACTGTAAGACAGATATATTAATCACTGAAGTAACTGTACTATGAATGAGTTATTGAGCAGATAAGTTCACAGCGTGAATCTTCCTTGTCCTTTAGAAAAGGGGGATACTGTCCAGCAGATTCACACTTAGTATCACAATGTATAAGATACAAAGCCAGAAATCCTCTTGGTCTTATCCTCCCATTATGAGCTCATGTGTATCTATCTGTCTCCAACTGGAGACGAAGTGGAAGAGTGGAGTAATGGGATTGTATGGGAGGGGGTGTTTGACTTTAGGAGGTGTTGTCCTGTGTTGGTTTTGGAACGTTACATCCTGCTGGATTTCATGTTCGATCAGCTGGCTCTGGCTCTGGTCCCTTATAGAGGATCCTATAGTGGGATTTGGACAGGAGGGCTAAGTGCTCTACTGTGATGTGCTCTACCGTGAGGCTCTGAGAGGACCTTACTCCTGTCTGTCCACACAACCATAGTTGTGAGACACACACACACACACACACACACAAACATATGCACACACACACACACACACACACACACACACACACACACACACACATGCACATGTATGCTCCTGCTTTGGTCAGACTGACAGCTGATCCCAGAGTATGTAAATTATGCACACCAACACACACATGCATGTACGTAAGCACACACACATGCAAGAGTACACGCACACATGCATGCCGTAAGCACACACTCACTCCCCTCAAAAACAACAGGGAAGACTGTGGAGGAAACCCTCACCTCTCATTCTGGCCCCTGTCACAAACGCTTCTTGTCATCAGGCATTCATTGGCTCCACTGAGCTGGTTGCTAGGCAATCCAGGCTGCATTAATATGCGCGGTAGAAGGAGCAGGGGAAGCCTCTTCTCTCTGGAGCGTGGCAACTGCTATGACAGCGTCAGCATGGGTAGAAGACTGAATCCCTCGCTCACAGCCCCTGCTCTTATAGGCATCCAGCGCACATACTGTTCAGTAGACAGCAAGGGAAACACAGCCACTAGAGCAGAGTAACAAGAAAAGGGTGGTTAGGTTGCTAACAATTTACAGAAAGAAATCCACTGTCTGAAATCAGTTGAAGTTGTTGCTTGTTTGAATATTTCTTTTTACCTTAAAATTGAAAAGCGAGCTGAAACTGTTTCGAATTTGCTAAGCCGCATGAGCCAAAGTTTGACAGTATGAGTTAGTATTTTAAAAAGGAGACTGTATGGTATAGTATGTATTTTAGGGTTGGCGTGTAAGGTACTCTGATATGAGAAAGAAGAATAAAGTCTTTGGTGGAATCAACAGGGGTTTGCAAAGCAAAAAGAGGGGAGATTGAATTGTACACATGAAACCATCTCCTCATCTGCTCATCATCTGACTCCCCTCTTCAACCTGACATCATCTCCCCATCAGAAGAGGAGTGTAGAGGAGAGCAGTACTGTTCCAGCTCCGGCTCGTCAAGGCTGAGGAGGAGAAACTGACGACAGCGCGAACTTGGTCACTAGTGAGATGCAACTCTGGGAGGGAACGCTCAACTGCCGCGGGGTACGACATCTGATGAAAGAATCCCTCGAATTGGACTGCCTGGAAGCTGAGCCAGCACTCTCCCTCAGATCCCGTGCCCCCCCACTGCCAAAGTATGAAAGGAGACGACTTTTCCCGTAGTTGCCAGGGATGTCTGTGCACTACGGAAACGCGAAAAATCCCTCCAGTATGTTCAATGCTATGTTCCGCCTGATGCTCTGCAAGGTAAGTCATCACCCTGGTTAGCATGCAGTCAGCTGGGGTTACCATATGTCAAACTTGTATCTTGTATCTGCTTGTTGACAACAACAGGGTTAAATAGACGTATTATTATAACCTAGATTTTTTATCATGGTTGTTTTGTCTTTTTGCAGTTCAACTAGGCAAATTATTAGTTATTATTTTTAAATGTTCTTAATAATATCTATTTTTGTCTAGAGGAAAATGTTGAAAAATAATAGGGTATACATTTTTTTGTGTAAGGTGTTAACTTAGTCATGTCTAGCGGAAAAGAACAAAGCTTAGATTTGAGATTCATATAAATACATTTCCTCTTCTGTCTCCTGTACAAAAAAACTGTTTAATAGTGTTTCATGATTGCAACTCCACTGTAAAATGACATTTTCAGCTAAATCGGATATTGAACTACACATTTATCTTGAGGATATTGGGATATTGGTGCAGTGCTAGATGCAGAAGACAATGTATTACAAGCTCTTCATTTTTCTTTGTCACTAGATTTCAATTAGAAGAGGTAATATAAAATTGGGTCAAGATCAATATGTGTGATGTGGCTCTGTAAAAGAAGAAAAAAAGAGTCTTAATAACTGGGCATTCAACCATAATGAGTAAATCAAGAAAATCTCATCAAAAGATGAAATGTACTTCATTTAGTGAAAGCGTGTGTGCGGGGTTGTGCAACTGTGAATTTGTGTGCATGTGCTTAATGTGTGTGTGTGTGTGTGTGTGTGTGTGTGCCTTGCAAAACGATTCAGCTCCATTGGATTTCTTCACATTTTATTGTGTTACAAAGTGGGATTAACATTTATTTAATTGTAATGTTTTGTCAACAATCTACACAAAATACTCTAATGTCAAAGTGGAAGTTAAAAAAAAAAAAAAATTATACAAAATAAACAACAAAAATATAGTTGTTGCATTAGTATTCAGCTCCTTGGATACATTTCATTTTGAAAACACCTTTGGCATCGATTACAGCTTTGAGTCTTGGGTAAATCTACACTGAGTGTACAAAACATTAGGGACTCCTGCACTTTCCATGACATATACTGACCAGGTGAATCCAGGTGAAAGCTACTGTATGATCCCTTATTGATGTCACCTGTTAAATCCACTTAATCAGTGGAGATGAAGGGGAGGAGACAGGTTAAAGAAGGATTTTTAAGCATTGAGACAATTGAGACATGGATTGTGTATGTGTGCCATTCAGAGGGTGAATGGGCAAGACAAAATATGTAAATGCCTTTGAACGTGGTATGGTAGTAGGAGCCAGGCGCACCGGTTTGTGTCAAGAACTGTAACGCTGCTGGGTTTTTCACACTCAACAGTTTCCAGTTTGTATCAAGAATGGTCCACCACACAAAGGACATCCAGCCAACTTGACCCATCTGTGGGAAGCATTGGAGTCAACATGGGCTAGCATCCCTGTGGAACGCTTTCAACACCTTGTAGAGTCGATGCCTCGAAGAATTGAGGCTGTTTTGTCCTTAATGTTTTGTACAATCAGTGTATAAGAGCTTTGTGTACACCTGGATTGTAGAATATTTGCCCATTATGATTTTTCAAAATTCTTCAAGCTCTGTCAAGATGTTGGGGATCATAGCTAGACAGCAATTTTCCAGTCTTGCCATAGCTTTTCAAGCAGCTTTAAGTCAAAACTGTAACTTGGCCTCTTCACTGTCTTCTTGGTAAGCAACTCCAGTGTAGATTTGGCCTTGTTGTAGGTTATTGTCCTGCTGGAAGGTAAAGGAGACTGAAGAAGGAGATTCCTTGTGTAAAGGAGACTGAAGCAGGTTTTCCTCGATTTCTTTCCTGTGCTGAGTTCATCCCATTTATTTTTATCCTGAAAAACTCCCCCGTATTTGCCGATGTCAAGCATACCCATACCATGATGCAGCCACCACCATGCTTGAAAATAAGGAGGATATTACTCAGTTATGTGTCTTGTTGGGTTTTCAGAAGGCTTTGAATTTAGGCCAAAATGTGTATTCCTTTGGTGTGTTGTTACATACAAGATGCATGTTTTGGAATATTGCTATTCTGTATATTTGTATTCTTCTTTTCACCCTGTCATTTAGGTTATTATTGTGGAGTTACTACAATGTTGCTGATCCATCCTCTGTTTCCTCCAATCACAACCATTGAACTCTGTAGCTGTTTCTAAAATGGCCTCATGGCAACGTTCCTGGGCAGTTTAATTCCTGTCCTGCAGCTCAGTTCAGAAGGATGGCTGTATCTTTGATGTGTCTGGGTGGTTAAATACATAATCCACAGCATAATTATTAACTTGACCATGCTTAAAGAGATATTAAATGTCTGATTTGTTATTGTTATCCATCTACCAATCACTCCCCTTCTTTATGATTCTATTATTTATGATTCCAAATGTTTCTCCTGAACTAATTTAGGATTGCCTAAACAAAGGGACGGAATACTTATGCAGCGACAATATTTTAGTTATCCACTTTGACAGAGTATTTTGTGTAGATTGCAAAATATAAAAAGAAAATCAAATCCACTTTAATCCCACTTTGTAACACAACAAAATGTGAAGAAATCCAAAGGTCCAAGGGGTCTAAATACTTTTGCAGGGTGCTGTACAGTACACTCTGAATGAGTGGGGGGTTGTTGTTTGTTTTAATTCCATTTTAAAACAGTGCCAAAAGCAACTCTGCCTGTCAGACCCAGTTACCATCTGGGAATATTTGACATGCTCAGAATTATTCAAGTGGCAAAAGGTTTTACTCTTCACTGATCTGCAGACGCTGAACCCGACTAGGTGTAGCTGGAGAGCCTGGATGTGTTGTTCCAGGTATGAACGTTTCCTTGTTTCCATGGTGATGCTCTTTTTTTTGGGCCACACTTCCAGCTTTTGTTCTAAAACACAGGAACCAGGGTCCTTATTTAAAAACGTTGCGTGTAAAAAATATACTCTAAAACATGCTTGCGCCAGTTTTCCAACAAAAGTTGGCATTTATAAAAACTGAACTTGGCATGAGAATGTCCTTACTTCCATTCAAACGTCATGGCTCTCCAACCCTGTTCCTGGAGAGCTACCCTCCTGTAGGTCTTCCACTCCAACCCCAGTTTTAATTACACTGATTCATCTTATAAATCAGCTCATTATTAGAATAAGGTGAGCTAGATTAGGGTTGGAATGAAAACCTACAGAATAGTAGCTCTCCAGGAACAGGGTTGGAATGAAAACTTACAGAATAGTAGCTCTCCAGGAACAGGGTTGGAATGAAAACCTACAGAATAGTAGCTCTCCGGGAAGAGGGTTGGAATGAAAACATACAGAATAGTAGCTCTCCAGGAAGAGGGTTGGAATGAAAACCTACAGAATAGTAGCTCTCCAGGAAGAGGGTTGGAATGAAAACCTACAGAATAGTAGCTCTCCAGGAAGAGGGTTGGACTGAAAACCTACAGGACAGTAGCTCTCCAGGAACAGGGTTGGAATGAAAACCTACAGAATAGTAGCTCTCCAGGAACAGGGTTGGAATGAAAACCTACAGAATAGTAGCTCTCCAGGAACAGGGTTGAAATGAAAACCTACAGAATAGTAGCTCTCCAGGAACAGGGTTTGAGAGCCCTGCTTTAGACCATGCGTAGTCACATTTTCTAGTGGTTGAAGTATTCTATTGCAAACATGCAAGTATAGGCCTAAGTGTTTTGTGCAAATGGGGGATATGATGACACACTTACTCATAAGAAAAAACTGAAATTATAATAATAAGATGCAGCCTTTTGCCATTAGTGAGAAGAGCAAAAATCTATGTGTTTTGTTTTGGAATCTAAAGTAATTAGACATAGGAATGTATTTCCCATTTATTTTATTTTCACAACCATTGCAGAATAAATTCCTCACCTTTTCTGGCAGTGATTGGTTGGTTCCTGAAGTAGCCGTATAACAAATTACCATGTGCATCTAATAATTTAACTGGGCTTATTTGTCAAGTAAATAGATAGGTTATGTATTTCAAGTTTTGCTGAATGTGATTTTTTTGGAACTAGCCTAGACAATGTTTCAGAATTCACAGGAAGTAGAGCATATTTAGGTTGGGTGAAAAGTCTAAGAAAAACATTGTTGAATTCAAACATTCTGCTGATAGGTCCACAACAATTTGCCATTATTCTTTTCTTTCAGGAACTGTCACAGTCCTTTGTCAAATACAGCATAAGTTACTGCAAAATATTCATATTTAGTCCCAACACTTCCAAACACATTTGATCTCGCCATTGCTCGTTCTTTTAGAAAAGACTACAGTGAGGGAAAAAAGTATTTGATCCCCTGCTGATTTTGTACGTTTGCCCACTGACAAAGAAATGATCAGTCTATAATTTTAATGGTAGGTTTATTTGAACAGTGAGAGACAGAATATCAACAAAAAAATCCAGAAAAACGCATGTCAAAAATGTTATGAATTGATTTGCATTTTAATGAGGGAAATAAGTATTTGACCCCTCTGCAAAACATGACTTAGTACTTGGTGGCAAAACCCTTGTTGGCAATCACAGAGGTCAGACGTTTCTTGTAGTTGGCCACCAGGTTTGCACACATCTCAGGAGGGATTTTGTCCCACTCCTCTTTGCAGATCTTCTTCAAGTCATTAAGGTTTCGAGGCTGACGTTTGGCAACTCGAACCTTCAGCTCCCTCCACAGATTTTCTATGGGATTAAGGTCTGGATACTGGCTAGGCCACTCCAGGACCTTAATGTGCTTCTTCTTGAGCCACTCCTTTGTTGCCTTGGCCGTGTGTTTTGGGTCATTGTCATGCTGGAATACCCATCCACGACCCATTTTCAATACCCTGGCTGAGGGAAGGAGGTTTTCACCCAAGATTTGACGGTACGTGGCCCCGTCCATCGTCCCTTTGATGCGGTGAAGTTGTCCTGTCCCTTCAGCAGAAAAACACCCCCAAAGCATAATGTTTCCACCTCCATGTTTGACGGTGGGGATGGTTTCTTGGGGTCATAGGCAGCATTCCTCCTCCTCCAAACACGGCAAGTTGGGTTGATGCCAAAGAACTCCATTTTGGTCTCATCTGACCACAACACGTTCACCCAGTTGTCCTCTGAATCATTCAGATGTTCATTGGCAAACTTCAGACGGGCATGTATATGTGCTTTCTTGAGCAGGGGGACCTTGCGGGCGCTGCAGGATTTCAGTCCTTCACGGCATAGTGTGTTACCAATTGTTTTCTTGATGACTATGGTCCCAGCTGCCTTGAGATCATTGACAAGATCCTCCTGTGTAGTTCTGGGCTGATTCCTCACCGTTCTCATGATCATTGCAACTCCACGAGGTGAGATCTTGCATGGAGCCCCAGGCTGAGGGAGATTGACAGGTCTTTTGTGTTTCTTCCATTTGCGAATAATCACAGAAACTGTTGTCACCTTCTCACCAAGCTGCTTGGCGATGGTCTTGTAGCCCATTCCAGCCTTGTGTAGGTCTACAATCTTGTCCCTGACATCCTTGGAGAGCTCTTTGGTCTTGGCCATGGTGGAGAGTTTGGAATCTGATTGATTGATTGCTTCTGTGGACAGGTATCTTTTATACAGGTAAGAAACTGAGATTAGGAGCACTCCCTTTAAGAGTGTGCTCCTAATCTCCGTTCGTTACCTGTATGAAAGACACCTGGGAGCCAGAAATCTTTTTGATTGAGAAGGGGTCAAATACTTATTTCCCTCATTAAAATGCAAATCAATTTATAACATTTTTGAGATGCATTTTTCTGGATATTTTTGTTGTTATTCTGTCTCTCACTGTTCAAATAAACCTACCATTAAAATTATAGACTGATAATTTCTTTGTCAGTGGGCAAACGTACAAAATCAGCAGGGGATCAAATACTTTTTTCCCTCACTGTATATACAGTGTGTGCAAATATAGTAAGATTAGGGAAGTAAGGCAATAAATAGGCCATAGTGGCGAAATAATTACAATTTAGCAATTAAACACTGGTATGACAGATGTGCAGAAGATGAATGTCCAAGTAGAGATACTGGGGTGCAAAGGAGCAAAAAATAAATAACAATATGGGGATGAGGTAGTTGGATGGGCTATTTAGAGATGGGCTGTGTACAGGTGCAATGATCGATAAGCTGCTCTGACAGCTGATGCTTAAAGTTAGTGAGGGAGATATGAGACTCCAGCTTCAGTGATTTTTGCAATTCGTTCCAGTCATTGGCATCAGAGGACTGGAAGGAAAGGCGGCCAAAACGAGGAGTTGGCTTTGGGGATGACCAGTGAAATATACCTGCTGGAACGCGTGCTATGGGTGGGTGCTGCTATGGTGACCAGTGAGCTGAGATAAGGCGGGGCTTTACCTAGCAAAGACTTAAAGAAGACCTGGAGCCAGTGGGTTTGGCGATGAATATGAAGCGAGGGCCAGCCAACGAGAGCATACAGGTCGCAGTGGTGGGTAGTATATGGGGCTTTGGTGACAAACGGATGGCACTGTGGTAGACTGCATCCAATTTGTTGAGTAGAGTGTTGGAGGCTATTTTGTGAATGACATTGCCGAAGTCAAGGATCGGTAGGATAATCAGTTTTATGAGGGTATGTTTGGCAGCATGAGTGAAGGATGCTTTGTTGCGAAATAGGAAGCTGATTCTAGATTTAATTTTGGATTGGAGATGCTTAATGTGAGTCTGGAAGGAGAGTTTACCGTCTAACCAGACACCTAGGTATTTGTAGTTGTCCAAATATTCTAAGTCAGAACCGTCCAGAGTAGTGATGCTAGACGGGCGGGCGGATGTGGGCAACAATCGGTTGAAGAGCATGCATTTAGTTTTACTTGCATTTAAGAGCAGTTGGAGACCACGGACGGAGTGTTGTATGGCATTGAAGCTCGTCTGGAGGTTTGTTAACACCGTGTCCAAAGAAGGTCCAGAAGTATACAGAATGGTGTCGTCTGCGTAGAGGTGGATCAGAGAATCACCAGCAGCAAGAGCGACATCATTGATGTATACAGAGAAAAGAGTCGGCCCAAGAATTGAACCCTGTGGCACCCCCATAGAGACTGCCAGAGGTCCGGACAACAGGCCCTCCGATCTGACACACTGAACTCTGTCTGAGAAGTAATCATGGACTACATTTGAAATATTCCTTTTAGTCTTTCCTTAAAACTTCTTGTCAATAGGGGGGCGCTGTTTTCACTTTGGAAAAAATCGTGCCCAAATTAAACGGCCTCGTACTCTGTTCTAGATCATACAATATGCATATTATTATTACTATTGGATAGAAAACACTCTGAAGTTTCTAAAACGGTTTGAATTATATCTTTGAGTAAAACAGAACTCATTTGGCAGCAAACTTCCATATAGGAAGTGAAAAATCTGAAAACGAGGCTCTGTTTCAGGGCCTGCCTATTCAACTGGCTTTTATTTATCGATATGTATGCACTTCATACGCCTTCCACTAGATGTCAACAGGCAGTGGAAGGTTGAATGGGGTGTCTAGCTTGATCTGAGGCCGAATAAGAGCTTTTGGAGTGACAGGTCCGGTATTTTCTTTGTCTCCGACGGCGCGCGGGGGACCTCGACATTGTCTTCTGAAAAGCGTTCGGTATACACGGCGAATATCTCCGGCTCTGATTTTATTTGATACATATGAGAAAAACATCATAAAGTAGGTTTTTTCAACCGAGTTTTATCAGTTTATTCAACGTTTAATGGGACTTTTGGAATTCTCCGTTCTTTGCGCCAAGAGATGATGGGAATGTTCGCGCCACAATGCTAGCCAAGGTTGCTAATTCGACAGAAGAAATGGACATTCTAAAACCAAACAACGATTTATTCTGGAAATAGGACTCCTTGTACAACATTCTGATGGAAGCTCAGCAAAAGTAAGAAAACATTTATGATGTTATTTCGTATTTCTGTGTAATATGTTGATGCCTATTCTCCGCCGTGTTGGTGAGCGCTGTCTCACAATAACCCAAGCTGTATGTTGTGGTAAAGTTATTTTTAAAAATCTAACACAGCGGTTGCATTAAGAACCAGTGTATCTTTCATTTGCCATACAACAAGTATTTTAATGTAAAGTTTATGATGAGTTCTTTGGTCAGATTAGGTGAGTGTCCAAAATATCTCCGGACATTCTGGGGAATTGGTGCTACGTATTCACAATGTATAACCACGATTTGCAGCTCTAAATATGCACATTTCCGAACAAAACATAAATGTTTTGTATAACATGATGTTATAAGACTGTCATCTGATGAAGTTGTCCAAAGGTTAGTGATACATTTTATATCTATTGCTGGTTTTTGCGAAAGCTACCTTTGCGGTGAATAAATGCCTTTGTGTTTTTGGCTATTGTGGTAAGCTAATATAATTCTATATTGTGTTTTCGCTGTAAAACACTTAAAAAATCTGAAATATTGGCTGGATTCACAAGATGTTTATCTTTCATTTGCTGTACACCATGTATTTTTCATAAATGTGTTATGATGAGTATTTATGTATTTCACGTTGCTCTCTGTAATTATTCTGGCTGCTTTGGTGCTATTTTTGATGGTGGCTGCAATGTAAAACTATGATTTATACCTCAAATATGCACATTTTCGAACAAAACATAAATGTATTGTATAACATGTTATAAGACTGTCATCTGATGAAGTTGTTCAAGGTTAGTGATTAATTTTATCTCTATTTTGTCGGTTTTGTGAACGCTACCTATGCGGTGGAAACATGGTGAAAATATGCGGTTGTGTGTTTGGCTATTGTGGTTAGCTAATAGAAATACATATTGTGTTTTCGCTGTAAAACATTTAAAAAATCGGAAATGATGGCTGGATTCACAAGATGTTTATCTTTCATTTGCTGTATTGGACTTGTGATTTCATGAAAATTATATTATATGATATCCCTGTCCCGTTAGGCTAGGCTATGCTAGTCAGCTTTTCTGATGAGGAGGATCCCGGATGCGGGAGGGTGATGAAGTAGAGTTAATGTTATGCACATAGTTTTTAATGCACTACTGCTGAGCAATTAGTGCTTTTTGAGGTCGGTTTGGTTTCGGTTCGATTATATATATTTTTCCATACATTAAATGCGCTATGCATTATGTGGGTTGAATGCTGTAACAACACAGAACAAAACAATGAATACAAGAGCCATGATGGTGGTGACTGCCCATTACTGCTTATGACTTTTTAACTATAATTTATTCACATTACTTTCATAAAATATTTCAGCTGTTGTGTTTATTTGTTTTATTTGTTGACTTTATTATTTCATTCCAAGTCATCATCTCATCCATATAGAGCTGATGCCTATGCTGTCTGACAAAATCACTATTGTATTAGTTCTTCAAAGTAAGGCATACTTTTATGACTGCTGAATACCAAATGTCCATCACTTAGATAATGTATTTTTAGGTAGAGGTACTTCGAGAAGCAACTGCTCTCCATGTCCGTGTCTGCGTCAAACAGAAAGATAAAGCGCGCAATGGATTATGGTCATTGTAGTCAATTTCCATGTTTTCTGCACTGAATTATGTAGAATTATTGACCTTTTGGAAACTGCAACTCCATCGCATAGTTCGGGTTTGTTCTAATTGATCTCTAGAGAAACTGGCATCGAGCTCACAGAAGAAGAAAAAATTAACAAAATGGGATTCAAATAATTGAACCAATGTCAGTCATAAATATCCACAATTTCAGTTAATCGCTCAGCAGTACAATGCTCGAGTCACAAGTATTACACAAGTATATATAGTTTGGAGGTCCTCAGCAATTAATTGTGCTTAGTATGACCAGGAATCTGTAGTTTGGTGTAGTTTTCTTACTATAAGCTTACAAAAGTGACTACTTAAGTGTTCAAAGTACCCCACAAAGAACGCCTAATAGGTGTAAAACAAAGTGAACATGACATAAAGTACCTATGCGACCATTGAGTAGAGTAGAGTGTATTGTATAGTCCAAATGACACTGATTGCAACACACCTTTCCTGTTGTAAAGCGTGAGTACTGGACCGGCCAGCCAGCGCAGTGGAGGTTTGTCTGGATGGACTCCAGAGCGTTTGTTTGAGAGGAGCAACTGCACTGCACTCTGTGGTAAAGCTGTTTCTCTGTTCCTAGTTTTGGCAGGGCCTTCATATCTCTCTCTCTCTCCCAAGTGCAGTTTGTATCAGCAGCGAGTAGGCGTATTGGCATTAGGGCCCATCGTATTGGCATTAGGGCCCATCCAGCAGCATGCTACACCATGAGTGCCATTCTGTTTGAGGGAAGCCCTGTTTATAGCACTCCACAAGAGGAGCAATCACAGCCCATTGTTGACTTCAAGTTGGATTTCACCTGCTGTCCATAGAATTGACTTAATTGATTTTGCTTATTCTTAACCAAGTGACATTTGCTGCATAAAACATGCTTCAGAAATTCGTAATTGGTGAAGTATTTATTGATTGGGCTCCCGAGTGGCGCAGCGGTCTAAGGCACAGCATCTCAGTGTTAGAGCCATCACTACAGACACCCTGGTTCAAATCCAGGCTGTATCTTCAACTGGCTGTGATTGGGGGTCCCATAGGCCGTCACACAGTTGGCCCAGCATTGTCCAGGTTTGGCCGGTGTAGGCCGTCATTGCAAATAAGAATTTGTTCTTAACTGACTTGCTTAGTTAAATAAAGGTTTAAAAAGAAATTAATTAGTCAACATCGAGTTGGTCACTCTAGATTCCAAGATGGCGTAGCAGTAGGACGTCTGTTTGTCTTGTCCCATCCCGTCCCATGTATATATATTTTTCTTCGTATATATTTTGTATATATTTTGTATATATTTTGTATATATTTTTAAATCTCAATTTCCATCTACGGACTGAACATACTCTCCTGCAACCCGCCTCACCCAATGTGGTACGGATCTGCTATGTTTTACACTTTAGAACTGGAACCCCCATCAGAGGCTAGCCAGCTAACTAGTTACTAGCTAGTACTCAGTTAGCCACTGCTAGCGGTCATCACCGTTAACTCGGACATCAGCCAGCCTCAGCCCGGTCAATTTTTGCCAGTTTGCACAGCGCGATATCAACCCAGAGCATATTGGACTGGATTTTCTCTACCACATCTCCGGATTCCACCGCAAGCTCTGAACCTTTACACTGGATCATTGCAGCAAGCCTGCTGCTATCCGAGTGGCTACTCCTGGCTAACGTTTCTGTCCCGAAGCAAGCACCAGTTAGCCTGGAGCTATCCTCAAGCTATTCTCATCTCCAGGCTAGCTGAAGAGGTCCATCAGCCAATTTTTGAGCTACAATATCTATTTTGCCAATTAGCCTGGACCCTATCACTGCTGACACGGAGCCCCGCCGATCCATCACGACTGGTCTGCCGACGTAACCCTCCGAGGGGGTTTCAACTGGCTCTTCCGTTGCGACGTCCCCCGAAGGCCCATCTGCTAGCCCCGGCCCGCTAGCTGTCTGAATGGCCGTGTCTCCAGCTCGCCTAGCTACTCACTGGACCCTATGATCACTCGGTTACACATGCCTCTCCCTAATGTCAATATGCCTTGTCTATTGCTGTTTTGGTTAGTGATTATTGTCTTATTTCACTGTAGAGCATCCAGGCCTATTACTGGCCTATTCAACCTCTTTCGAATCTTCTGAGATCCCCAAAGATTGGAAAGCTGCCGCGGTCATCCCCCTCTTCAAAGGGGGAGACACTCTAGACCCACACTGTTATAGACCTATATCCATCCTGCCCTGCCTTTCTAAAATCTTCGAAAGCCAAGTTAACAAACCGACCATTTCAAATCCCACTGTACCTGCATTCTGGTTTCAGAGCTGGTCATGGGTGCACGTCAGCCACGCTCAAGGTCCTAAACGATATCATAACCGCCATCGATAAAAGACAGTACTGTGCAGCCGTCTTCAACGACCTGGCCAAGTCTTTCGACTCTGTCAATCACTGCATTCTTATCGGCAGACTCAATAGCCTTGGCTTCTCAAATGACTGCCTCGCCTGGTTCACCAACTACTTCTCAGATAAAGTTCAGTGTGTCAAATCGGAGGGCCTGTTGTCCGGACCTCTGGCAGTCTCTATGGGGGTGCCACAGGGTTCAATTCTCGGGACGACTCTTTTCTCTGTATATATCAATGATGTCGCTCTTGCTGCTGGTGATTCTCTGATCCACCTCTATGCAGACGACACCATTCTGAATACATCTGGCCCTTCTTTGGACAATGTGCTAACAAACCTTCAAACGAGCTTCAACGCCATACAACACTCCTTCCGTGGTCTCCAACTGCTTTTAAATGCTAGTAAAACTAAGTGCATGCTCTTCAACCGATTGCTGCCCGCACCCTCCTGCCTGTCTAGCATCACTACTCAGGACGGTTCTGACCTAGAATATGTGGACAACTACAAATACCTAGGTGTCTGGTTAGACTGTAAACTGTAAAGTGATTGTGTAACTTCAAACTGAAGCTGGAAAGACTGCAAACTAGCTGCACTTCGTTTTCGTTATACTTTTTTTCAACTGACATTTCTTTGTATATATCCATATATACCAGCTGATATACCAACTGATTCATGATTTCAAATGGCTGAGAAACGCTGCCTGCCTGTGTCACGTTCCTGACCTATTTTTATGTTATTTTGATTATTGTTTAGTTGGTCAGGGCGTGAGTTGGGGTGGGCATTGTATGTTGTGTGTGTTTTGGTTAGTCTATGGGTGTTGTATGTGTATAGGATAGAGTTTGTTAGGTTGTCTAGTTATGTCTATGGCTGCCTAGATTGGGTCTCAATCAGAGACAGCTGTCATTCATTTGTCTCTGATTGGGAGCCATATTTAAGGTAGCCATAGGCAGTAGGCTTTTGTGGGTAGTTGTCTTGTTTAACGTTTGTTGCTTGTCTGTGCACTTGCGTTATTTAGCTTCACGATCATTTGTTGTTTTTTGTTTGTTTGTATAGTGTTTTCGTTTCATGTTCATCTTCGTTCATTTATTAAAAGAAGATGGCTTATTTTCCTCATGCTGCGTTTTGGTCCGAATCTCTTCCACACGATCGTGACAGCCTGTCTGTTTAGTCCCAACTCCCAACACGTTCATTAGATCATAGATCGAATTTGAATATTGAAAAAAAATCTCCGCTGTTGAAAACAAAATCTTAGTCTAAAATGCATGTGAGATAATGTCTAGATGCTTATTAAAGTGGAGATCAAGTTTATAAATTGCCTGACTGGGCTGATTGTGGATTGCGCAGTCAGATGGAACAGAGTAAATTGGCATTTTAACGTCATAGATTTAGCCAGTTGTAACTTGTGGAATAGACACCGGCTGGAATACGGTTTTAACCAATCAGAATTTAGGATTTGACCCACCCGTTGTATAATTCCCTATAACGCACAGTATATCGGCACGGTAGAATTCAATGGCTATAGTTCATTCTTACATGCTTTGTTTGAGCTGCTTTTTAAAGCAAAAAGAAAACATTATTATTCGTATTGTTGATTTTGATTTTCATAATAACAAGCTTGGACGGATGATTTGGTTAGCTAAACTAGCTAGTCTGTTTGTTTGCTTACCACAACAACTACTGTAGCTAGTAAACTTGCTAGCTACTTCAGTGGATAATGAACACATTTCTACCGGCAAGTGTTAAATGTGTTAAATTATATCAATGGTATTAAAGGGATAATCAGCTTGGGGCTCTATGCATTCCCTGGAAAATAATGCAACTCCATGGAGTTGGCCAAAGATTTACCAATACTGTTTGCCAGAAGCCTGATTTTCGGCAAGGGCGTTCACAATGAACTGGCAGAGAAGTTTGAATGGCAAGGGCTTCTCTGGTGTGATGTGATCACAATTGGCTGGTGGTAACAATGCAATAAAAGGGAATACTCTGTTCTCCCCACGTCCATTGTTTATATATATTATATTAAAATGTATTACATCAGAATTCCCAATGTTAGAATGCTTCCAATCAAATTCATGAATTAACTCAAATGTTTTCCTATCAGTCTAATTTGCATAAACTTTGTGATTGGATGATAGATGTGAGGGTTATCAAATCAGGATAACATCCTTTGATCTCCTCGAGCTTATTAATGATAGAATGTTTATGAGATTGCCGAATGGCCAGCCTCGCACACTAAGAAACAAGAACGCTTCAAAATAACGCATTTTTGATTGGTTGTCAGTGTTTAATTGTCGGAGGGACAGGGAAAAAAACACTCTGAAAGTGATCCAAATGATAACTCTCGTTATCATTCTCCAATCATTTTGTAGTTATTGTTCAGTGAGTTCACTTGAACAGTTATAGTTATTGCCCTTGGTGTGGACAGTCCTTAAGACTGTGGTGTGTTTTCACAAAATCTCACTGGAAAACTGTCTCCCAGAGAACTGAAAGGAAAATATATTTGTCCTGTCATTAACCTATCCTTCAATTAATTAGATTTAGTTTTAATTATTGATAATGTGAGCCAAAGAAAGGGATGATACTGTAGGCCAACTAATGGGTTCGAACTTACAATGAGTTACACTAGCTGTTCTCCATGGGACTCATCTTTCCATTTGAATTATACTTTTGAGGTTATTATCAATATAACACCAGTTTCACATTCAAGACACCATCTCCAGGTCAAAACTATACGACACACCAACCAAGGCTTGAAGCAGGTGGTCTTTCTATTTTTTATGTATATGAGTTTTCATGATTTTACAGTTACAAGTGTACACATGAAAACCACTGACCCGTTAGAGGAGCTAGCTTTGGTCCTCTGGGTCGTGTCCAGATGCCAACCTGCCCAGGCTGCTCCTCCTGTGGGCCGACAACATGCACCACAGACCCAGCTAATGTACCCCTCATAAACCATAAGCTATATAGAGCTATAAGTGCAAGCGTGGAGAGTGATTTCATCCCATGAGCCATTCGCACGATGACCAGTGTGTCAATCAAGATGGTCTCTTAGCTGCTCCTTGACAGTGTTTTCCACTATGGCGGAAGGCAACTAGTGTGTCAGGTCAATCATCTTGGGCAATCCACTGAGCAATGCTTCTTTCCTCCCCTTCATCCCCTTACTTCAGTGAGTCACACAACTGGAATGAGAATATGTCATTAAGAAATCTAAGAAAGTTGGATAAAAGAACCTATGAATGAGTAACACATTTTCCTCATCTAACGTACTAGTGTGATCTTTCCAATAAAATACAGCTAGATACTTGACATTAAATACCTACAGTTAGGTAATATCAATGTATAAATGCTGGACATGAGGCAGATGATTGAAAAATCAACAGTGTGGAATAGTATTTGACTACATATTTTTCCAGTCGTAAAACCCATTTACAGCAGATTACTATATTTTATTCAGTGCACGATGGAAATTAATATATTTTTGATTAAAAATCTTTTCCATGCACTTAAATAAAGATTATTCTGTAAAAGCTTGAAGAAAAGGAATGCAACATTCAGAAGCAACTGTGGTGTGTGTGACCCAGTGGTGTAAAGTACTTAGGTAAAAAAAACTTGAAGGTACAACTTGAGTTGTTTTTTGGGGTATCTGTACTTTACTTTACTATTTATATTTTTGACAACTTTTACTTTTACTTCACTACATTTCTAAAAACAAATTATGTACTTTTTACTCCATACATTTTCCATACAAAAGTACTCGTTACATTTCTAATTCTTAGCAGGACAGGAACATTTCCTAATTCACGCACTTATCAAGAGAACATCCCTGGTCATCCCTACTGCCCCTGATCTGGCAGACTCACTAAGCACATGCTTTGTTTGTAAATTATTTCTGAGTGTTGGAGCATGTCCCTGGCTATCTGTAGATGAAATAAAATACAAATAAAATTATGGCATCTTGTTTGCTTTATATAAGGAATTTGAAATTATTTATTATTTTACTTTTATACATAACCTCTAACGAGTCACAAACCCGGATCCGGGATCCCCCCCATCAAAGAAGCTGACTAGCATAGCCTAGCCTAACGCCACAGGGATATCATATAACATAATTTTCATGAAATCACAAGCCCAATACAACAAATGAAAGATAAACATCTTGTGAATCCAGTCATCATTTCCGATTTTTAAAATGTTTTACAGCGAAAACACTATGTATTTTTATTAGCTAACCACAATAGCAAAAGACTCAACCGCATATTTTCACAATTTTTTTACCGCATAGGTAGCTATCACAAAACCGACCAAATAGAGATATAATTAGTCACTAACCAAGAAACAACTTCATCAGATGACAGTCTTATAACATGTTATACAATAAATCTATGTTTTGTTCGAAAATGTGCATATTTGAGGTATAAATCATAGTTTTACATTGTGAATACGTAGCCAAAATGCATAAAATTCTCCGGAGATATTTTGGACAGTCACCTAATCTAATCAAAGAACTCATCATAAACTTTACTAAAAAATACATGTTGGACAGCAAATGAAAGATACACTAGTTCTAAATGCAATCGCCGTGTTAGATTTTTTAAAATAACTTTACCATAACAAACAGCTTACGTTATAGCGAGACAGCGCCCGCAAAAAGGAAGGAAAATAGGACTAAACATTTTCCACAGAAATACGAAATAACATCATAAATGGTTCTTACTTTTGCTGAGCTCCCATCAGAATCTTGTACAAGGAGTCCTTTGTCCAGAATAAATCGTTGTTTGGTTTTAGAATGTCCTCTTCTCCTGTCGAATTAGCAACATTAGCTAGCCATGTGGTGCGAACATGCCCAAATTCTCCTGACGCAAAGAAAGGAAAATTCCAAAACTCACAATAAACGTTCAATAAACTGATACAACTCGGTTGAAAAAAACTACTTTATGATGTTTTTATCACATCTATCAAATAAAATCAGAGCCGGAGACATCCACCGTCTATACCGAACGCTTTTCAGAAGCCAATGCTGATGTCCTTCCCGCGCCTTGGTAGACAAAGGAAATTGTGGTCACGTCATTCCAAGAGCTCTTGTTCGACCTCAGATCAAGCTAGACACCCCATTCCACCTCCCACTGCCTGTTGACATCTAGTGGAAGGCGTATGAAGTGCATGTATATCCATAGATTTCATGCAATTGAATAGGAAGGCCCTGGAACAGAGCCTCGATTTCAGATTTTTCACTTCCTGTCAGGAAGTTTGCTGCAAAATGAGTTCTGTTCTACTCACAGATATAATTCAAACGGTTTTAGAAACTTGAGAGTGTTTTCTATCCAATAGTAATAATAATATGCATATTGTACGATCTAGAATAGAGTACGAGGCCGTTTAAATTGGGCACGATTTTTTCCAAAGTGGAAATAGCGCCCCCCTATTGACAAGAAGTATATTTTAGCAATTATATTTACATTTGATACTTAAGTATATTTATAACCAAACACTTTTAGACTTTTACTCAAGTAGTATTTTACTGGGTGACTTTCACTTTTACTTGAGTAATTTTCTATTAAGGTATCTTTACTTTTACTCAAGTATGACAATTGGGTACTTTTTCCACCACTGGTGTGACCCTACATCCCTACAGTTTGTGTGTGTATGTGCGCGTGTGTGTGTGTATGCTTGCATTTCTGTGTGTGTGAGAGAGAGGGGGGGTTGTTGTTGCAGGGTCTGTGTCTATCTATCAGAGCTTGCCTAGCACATTTTGTCATGAAAATAAGACAACTCAGCATACAGTACATTATGTTTTATTTTCCCAATATTTCAAATTGACAAACTGTATTGAGTAATAAGGAAGACACAATCTCCTACATCAAAATCAGGTAATTCAACAAATGTCTGATAACACAGTGACTAGAGTGCAGTGATCATTGCTAACTCTATATGACATGTTTTCACCCACCTCTTCACACTGTGAAGCAGACAATCAGCTATGGTACATGCATCATACGAAACACAAATTGTTTCAAAGCTGTTGAACAATGTAAAGCCCATGAAGCTATTAATTCATTTTCAACTCTTGCCTTTACAAAAGTCTGTTTGATTTATTTGTTTATATTCCTTATCGTTTGTTACGACTGTTTCTCATTATACAAGCAGAACAGTTGATTCATACATAGATTTATTTTGTGTGTCTATTCTTTCCAGACTGGTCTGAAAGGGAAACTGCAGACCTTTCCTGGAAAAATGGTAAACACTGCCATCTGTGATGAAGAAAGAGGAATTCAAGACAAGGAAGGTACAGAGGAGTCCATTCTGGCCATGCTTGGGATCATCGGCACCATTCTCAACATGGTAGTCATCATCTTTGTCTACATCTACACCACTCTGTGACTGTGATAAAAATCAACTATTTTGCATTGAACAGGCCTATTGGGCCTACTGGATGCAGCCATGTTGTTTGGCTGGGAGTTGAGACTGTGCCAAGATGGCACTGTGTCGTCGATCGACTTTCCCAACTATCAAAGGGATCTAAGGCTGTGTGATTACCGCATTAAATGTAACCTACAGCAGCGTCATAGAGCGGCGCTGAAACTATGTCTATGGGAGACTGGCCCGTTCTTATGGGGCCTTTGTCCGGTGGTGTCAGTATCATACCTACTCTCTGATGCTACTTTGACCTTTTAACCTGTAAATATGCATGAGGCTAGCACGAGCTACGCTCTCAAGATCCAGCTTTCTTTCACGGGTGCCAAGCCGAAGAGAAAGTAAAGAGACTGCAATCTGGTGTAAAAGGAGCTTAAAGCACTGCAGCAGTCTTTTGAAAAAGCCTGATAAACATTGTGATATTAAAAGGGATGATACAGCATACCCAGAGAATGGACAGATGACATTCTGGAGAAAAGGCATTGTTAGTGCGATCCGGAATTCTTTGTACGTCCATACCTTAAACCCTAACCCTAACCTTAACCCCTACCCTTACACTTACCTTAATCATAACCCTTACCTAACCCTAACCTTAACACTTGACCATTTTACATTTCAACTTCAACGAGGTAGGGACGTCCCAAGGATCTCAGATTGCAATGACCGAAAAGGTATTTACAGTATGACTAAACGGATCATTTAGCCAAAACTGTTTTTACACGAGTACTATCATATTGTAAAAAAAAAAGTTTTTACAGAAAAATACTTTGAACTGAGTGTGTTTAGTGGGTAGGCAGTAGCAATGTGTAAGTCAATCTGAGTTTATGCTATTTATTGTGGTGTTCTGATTTCTATTTTCAGGAAAAAATATTTTGAACCATGTTACTTTACATAATTTGTTTACTGTAAGTACAGTGATAGAAAAGGAGACAACCAGTTTTGGAAATATCTCTATTTTGGCAGTAGCAAAATGAGGAGGAAATGTTCCATTTGTAAGAGTTCTTGTTAGTGTTGTTGAGATGCATTTTTTCATGAGTATCAAGAAACCAAGTGAATTAAATTATGTTAAGTTTTGCTTTCTGGAGGTAGGTAGGTATTTGGTGAAGTACGGCATAGCATCAAATATCATCACAAACAGGTGATCTTCATAAGACATGAGAGAGTGTCAAAATTTGCATTTCAAATGGTGATATGGGAAATAATATTATTACAGTGTAATCAATCACTTTATCTAAATGTATAAAGCTTTTACTGAGCTTCTGCGCTTCGATTGAATAGACTACGTTTTGTGTTGTCCCCTCCTTCAGGACTGTGTCAAGTAAGTAATCAAAGGTAAACTTCTGCATATTGATTGTGTTTTCTTGAGATTATATGTACAGTGAATTTAAAAGCACAATTTAGAAATGACTATTCACAGTATGTATGAATGTATGGGCAAATGTGTGTAAAGTGTGTATGCTGCAGCCTACAACCTCTTGTGAATTTAAGAAAGTGCCTAAATTCAAGTTCAGTATCTCAATCCCATCGTTCAGATCTCAAAGCAGAAGAGGACAACATACAAGGGGATCTATCGGCAAGACACTACACAGAGCAAAGTCTGTGAAAGTGCTTCATGGCTGTTTAACCTGCCCTAATGGCTATCTACAGTACAACATCTCTAGAACGCTGGTAACTAATTACAGATAGTCCTTGCTCAATGTATTATGATACCCTCCATCATCTTTATATCTACTCTTGATTTCCATTAGGAGCAATTATTAAATGTTCAGAATTAGTCCCAAAGGTGACGTGTTCCTATTCCATTTACTCCAGAATTGGCAGACTTGAATGGGAACAGTGGTGGAGTAAGTACATGGACAGTGTTGAGAATGTACACCACCATTCAAAAGTTTGGGGTCAATTAGAAATGTCCTTATTTTTTAAAGAAAGGCAACTTTTTTGTACATTAAAATAACATAAAATTGATCAGAAATACGGTGTAGACATTGTTAATGTTATAAATTACTATTGAAGCTGGAAACCCCTGATTTTTAATGGAATATCTACATAGGCGTACAGAGGCCCATTATCAGCAACCATCACTCCTGTGTTCCAATGGCACGTTGTGTTAGCTAATCCAAGTTTATCATTTTAAAAGGCTAATTGATCTTTACAAAAGCTTTTTGCAATTATGTCAGCACAGTGGAAAACTGTTGTGCTGATTTAAAGAAGCAATTAAACTGGCCTTCTTTAGACTAGTTGAGTATCTGGAGCATCAGCATTTGTGAGTTCGATTACAGGCTCAAAATGGCCAGAAACAAAGAACTTTCCTCCGAAACTCGTCATTCTATTCTTGTTCTGAGAAATGATGGCTATTCCATGTGAGAAATTGCCAAAACACTGAAGATCTTGTACAACACTGTGTACTACTCCCTTCACAGAATAGCGCAAACTGTCTCTAATCAGAATAAAAAGAGGAGTGGGAGGCCCCGGTGAACAACTGAGCAAAAAGACATGTACATTAGAGTGTCTAGTTTGAGAAACGGAAGCCTCACAAGTCCTCAACTGGCAGCTTGATTAAATAGCACCCGCAAAACACCAGTCCCAACGTCAACAGTGAAGAGGTGACTCCGGGATGCTGGCCTTCTAGGCAGAGTTGCAAAGAAAAAGCCATATCTCAGACTGGCCAATAAAAATAAAAGATTAAGACGGGCAAAAGAACACAGACACTGGAGAGAGGAACTCTGCCTAGAAGGCCCGCATCCCGGAGTGGCTTCTTCATTGTTGACATTGAGACTGGTGTTTTGCGGGTACTATTTATTGAAGCTGCTCAATGTACACAGTAACGTGCGTGTTAGTCCAGGATGAGTCTCAATCTGCGTCTGGGAAACTGTCCTGCAAAGCCCATTACACATAGTTTAATGGGTAATATTGGAAGAAGTACTTTCAATACTGGAAAATTCCCAAACATTCTCAGATCTTATCTTCCTTTTTTTTCATGTCTAAGATGCAGAGTTTTTTTGCGTGCCGTTTTGTTAAACATAATTAAATAAATGACACACAGTGTTTCCTTTGATTATCTTCAAGGATCATGGCCTAAGGTATAAAAATATATTCAGTCAGACTTACATTTGGAATCTTTCATAAGTGGTACTGTATGTCTTTTTTAAAAGACTCATCTTTCTAAAGAATATCTGGAGTTTCTGACATTGTTTGAAGTTGAGAGATCGTTTAGTGATGTTTGGGAAATGATTTACAACTGAAAGTGAAAGGCACTCACAATCACTCTCAACAGAGAGCTCTGAAGAAATAACTTATTCCCTACTGACAGTCAGGCAGAGATAAATACGCTTATTTCAAGTGAGAGAGAAAATTGAATTTAGAGCTGACAGCGTTTCACACAACGAGACAGACTTCTCTGTCCAAATTCCAAATCAAACTGAAAGACAGAAAAAAAGAAAAGAACACAAAGCATGGTGGACAAAGAGACCAAAACAAATTTATTTTTTATTTTGTCTACTCATTGTATGAATCATTTAGGTCATATATGTGCCAAAATAATTTCTCCCTCTATTGGGAATACACTGGAATTCGATACAGACTGGGATAATCCTGTTCTGGAAAAAAGAAAGAAAAGAAAAACAGTTTAACACATTATTTGAATATATTGGATTTGGCAGCAAACCAAGTAAACAATGTTGTTTGAAGATGCACAGCTGCTTAAATTCAACCAAGCTTTCAGCTATGGTTTCACCTGGATACAGCAGCCAACAGCCGCAGTTCATTTCCCTTTGAAGCTGGGAGATGCTTCCTGAACAATGGGTGGAAGACTGCAACGTACAAAAGAGAGATGATTCAGATTCAGTCAAACTCATTGTCCAAGTACTGAGCATTTTTATGTTTTACTATGGATGTTTAAAGCGGCAGTGCAGCTAAAACGTGATTATGTTGTTTTTTTCACACTATGAGGTCGAAATAACACTCTGATATTGTGAAAATTATGATCATGCCCTTTTGTGTAAAAGCTGTTGACCCACATCATGATGTCACAATGTGATCTGATTATAATAGACCAATGACTGTTGATCTGGGTCAGTAAGGGTGTGGGCTCTAGACCACCTTATCAGACAATCAGGGCTGTGTATGTAAATATTTTCAGAGTTGTCTTCATAACACCCACACAACAAGACTGAGAATTTCAAGGACCAACGGAGGCTCAGGGAAATAAATGATAAAATATATATTTTGTTATTTTTCTAAAAAAACAGACAGTGATTTATTAGACATACAGTGGAGATCAATTTTTTACAAAGACTGCATAGGGGCTTTAAATGTTAGGTTGGATAATGTATTCAACAAATAAACATCACAACAAGATACAGTATGCACAACAGTTATATTTATCAAATTCTATTGCCATCTTATATTCACTAAAAGTTCAACCCAAATTTTAGAGCTGCTTCAAAAAATGGATTCTTCCAACAGTGAAAAGAGGACAAAATGTTAACACATTTGAGTTATTCTTTCCAAAATATTCCAGGAATATTGCATAGTATACACATTTGCCTTTGCCAAATTGTAAACACTACATAACACTGCAGGCATATACAAATTCAGGATCCATACTTCAACAAGAAATATTACACTATGGACAGCATCAGCGTGTACTCTGTCCCTCAAATGAAATATGGAATCATGTCGTAACCAAAAAAGTTTTCAACAAATCAAAATATATTTTATGTTTTAGATTCTTCAAAGTAGCCACCCTTTGCCTTGATGACAGCTTTGCACACTCTTGGCATTCTCTCAACCAGCTTCATGAGATAGTCAGCTGGAATGCTTTTCCAACAGTCTTGAAGGAGTTCCCAGATATGCTGAGCACTTGTTGGCTGCTTTTCCTTCACTCTGCGGTCCAACTCATCCCAAACCATCTCAATTGGGTTGAGGTCGGGTGGTTGTGGAGGTCAGGTCATCTGATGCAGCACTCCATCACTCTTCTTCTTGGTCAAATAGCCCTTACACAGCCTGGAGGTGTGTTTTGGGTCATTGTCCTGTTGAAAACGTAATGATAGTCCACTAAGCGCAAACCAGATGGGATGGCGTATCGCTGCAGAATGCTATGGTAGCCATGCTGTTTAAGTGTGCCTTGAATAAAAAATAAATCAAAGTGTCACCAGCAAAGCACCCATCACACCTCCTCCTCCATGCTTCACGGTGGGAACCACAAATGTGGAGATCATACGTTCACCAACTCTGTGTCTCACAAAGACACAGCATTTGGAACCAAAAATCTCAAAATTGGACTCATCAGACCAAAGGATTTCCACCAGTCTAATGTCCATTGCTAGTGTTTCTTAGCCAAAGCAAGTCTCTTCTTCTTATTGGTGTCCTTTAGTAGTGTTTTTTTTGCAGCAATTCGACCATGAAGGCCTGATTCACGCAGTCTCCTCTGTAGTGACTTTATTTTCATTAATCTGATGACTGTTATTTATTTAATCCACTAACTATGTTTAATTGTTACCCAAGTTAATCATGTAACAATGAACTAATTAGGATTTGGGGCACTACAGAATAAGTTATTTAGAGAGTTACCATCTCCTAAATTAAACTCTATAAGGTCTTTACCTATTTAGGTATCAGGAGCGGACCGATCACCTCTTCTTAAGGTGCAGGAAGCTGTCAATTCGGCTGAGGCGCGGGAGCATGATGACCTAGAGCGCCGGAAAGAGAGCATACGTGACAGTACACCCTCCCGGGCGCGTTCAGCTCCAGCCACAGGAGCCTACCAACGGGATGATCCCGGGGATCCGGAGCGGACTGGTCGCCTCTGCTGAGGCACAGAAACCTGACAAACCACCTGAGGCGTGAGAGCCTGATGAGCCGGCTGAGACCTCCCCGGTTACCTCGGTCGAGGCACGGGAACCTGTTCACCAGCTGAGGCATGGAAGCCTATTGAGCCAGCTGAGACATGGGAGCCTATCGATCCCGCTGAGGTATGGAAACCCGTCGATCCAGCTGAGGCAGGGGAACCCGACAAACCGGCTGAGGCCTCCCAGGTAGCTACGGTTCGGACACCCAGACCCAACATCACCTCCAACACAAAAAAAAAACAAAAAACATTTAAACACTCCCTGACTTCCCTTTGTTGAGTTGTCATTCTGTAACGATGTACGCTGAGAGTTGGAAAGCAAGTTCAGGGAGTGAATACGTTTAATAAATAAATGAACAAACCAAGAAACACGAACAGCACATCTACATGAAACAGCAACAATGACGACTGGGGAAGAAACCAAAGGGAATGACATATAAAAGGCAGGTAATCAAGGAGGTGATGGAGTCCAGGTGAGTGTCAATATGCTCCATAACGAGCAGCCTGGTGACCTAGAGGCCGGCGAGGGAGCACACGTGACAGTTACTACATGATTCCATATGTGTTATTTCATAGTTTTGATGTCTTCACTATTATTCTACAATGTAGAAAATAGTAAAAAATAAAGAAAAACCCCTGAATTGTCACGTTCCTGACCTGTTTTCTGTTAGTTTTTGTATGTGTTAGCTGGTCAGGACGTGAGTTTGGGTGGGCAGTCTATGTTTTCTGTTTCTATGTTGGTTTGGGTACCTGATATGGTTCTCAATTAGAGGCAGGTGGTTTTCATCTCCTCTGATTGAGAATCATATTAAGGTAGGTGGGGTCACATTGTTTGTTCGTGGGTGGTTGTCTCCTGTGTCTGTGTTTGTTTGCACCATACGGGACTGTTTCGTTCGTTCGTCGTTTTGTGTAGTCATTTTCCTGTTCGTGAGTTCATCGTGTTATGTAAGTTCTTATGTTCAGGTTCGTCTACTCCGTTTGTTGTTTTGTTTAGTTTCAAGTGAAGTTCGTGTTTTCGTCTTTACTTAAAATAAATCATGTCATATCAAGAGGAAGAGGAACACCGTTACATGAATGAGTAGGTGTGTCCAAACTTTTGACTGGTACTCAGGATTTTACTTTATTTTTTCTGTATATTGAAAAGTAGCCAGGGTGAATCAGTTATGATGTGACAAGGCAGGGGTGGCATACAGAAGACGGCCCTATTTGGTAAAAGAACAAGTCCATATTATGGCAAGAGCAGCTAAAATAAGCAAAGAGAAATGACAGTCCATTAGTTTAAGACAGGAAGGTTAGTCAATACGGAAAATTTCAAGAACTTTTAAAGTTTCTTCAAGTGAAGTCGCAAAAACCATCAAGCAACACCATGGGCCAGAAAAGGTTGAATACATTGGCCATGCTGTCAATCCAGCATGACTTCTGCTGCATTTAAAAAACAACTGGAAATTCGGGAAACCTCAGACTTCAGTGAGTTCAAGACAATTGGGAACTTGAAAAAAAAAAGCGCCGACTGGGAAAATACTTTCCAAGTCGGGAATTCGGGCCTCTTTCTAGAGCTCCGACCTGAAGATCACAGACGTCATGATTCAACCTTGTTTTTTCAGAGTTGCCAGTTGTCTTGAAAGAAACATAAATCCAGAGAATGCCAGACCTTTGATGACAATTTGCCCACAAGTAAGACCGCCACGCCACATCCTGTTCAAGTGAGCACAGCACAACAAGGTGAGTTCAAAAATGTCTTGTATGCTGCTGCATAAATTATGTAATATGCCAGGGAGATATGTATACCGTAGCTAAGAAAGTAATAGTACGTGTATGTTGTGTAGTAAGCTGTTAGTAGCCCATGTGCCTCACCCTAATAACTTAGTCCCTTTCCCCCTCATAATTTAGGCTACTGTTCTGACTTGGTGGTGCACATGTAGCCTATAGTCTGTTTCCGACAAATGTCATCATTGAATATTGTAAGAGCTTTAATTGTCTGCTTATATTCCCCCTTTATTTATCCTATGGCTCTGACTTGGTGTACAGGGAGAATACTGTAAGAACGCTCCATGTTCTGAATTTTGTCGCTGTAAATTTCAAACGTGCTGAACAAATAGTTATATTGACTACGTTCGTCTTAGTTCGCTCATTAATTTCTTAATCGAAATTACAGATTTCCTCTTATCTGTTCATCATTCTCTTCTGCCTTAGTTTGTACATCTCAATTGTCAGTAGAAACCACACCAGTTTAAGAAAGTCAGCCATATCAGCTATGTTAGGCAATATAAGTCTCCAGCTTCAGCAATTTTTGCAATTCGTTCCAATCATTGGCAGCAGAGAACTGGAAGGAAAGGCGGCCAAAGTATGTGTTGGCTTTGGGGATGACCAGTGAGATATACCTGCTGGAGCGTGTGCTACGGGTGGGTGTTGTTATTGTGACCAGTGAGCTGAGATTAGGCGGAGCTTTACCTAGCATAGACTTATAGATGACCTGGAGCCAGTGGGTCTGGTGATGCATATGTAGTGAGGGCCAGCCAACGAGAGCATACAGGTCGCAGTGGTGGGTGGTATAAGGGGCTTTGGTGACCAAACGGATGGCACTGTGATAGACTGCATCCAGTTTGCTGAGTAGAGTATTGGAAGCTATTTTGTGAATGACATTGCCATAGTCAAGGATCGGTAGGACAGTCAGTTTTACGAGGGTATGTTTGGCGGTGTGAGTGAAGGAGGCTTTGTTGCAAAATAGGAAGCCGATTCTAGATTTAATTTTGGATTGTAGGTGTTTAATATGAGTCTGGAAGGAGAGTTTACAGTCTAGCCAGACACCTAGCTATTTGTAGTTGTCCACATATTCTAAGTCAGAACTGTCCAGAGAAGTGATGCTAGTCAGGCGGGCAGCGAACGGTTGAAAAGCATGCATTTGGTTTTACTAGTGTTTAAGAGCAGTTGGAGGCCATGGAAGGAGTGTTGTATGGCATTGAAGCTCGTTTGGAGGTTAGTTAACACAGTGTCCAAAGAAGGGCCAGATGTATACAGAATGGTGTTGTCTGCGTAGAGGTGGATCAGGGAATCACCCGCAGCAAGAGCGACATCGTTGATATATACAGAGAAAAGAGTCGGCCCGAGAATTTAACCCTGCGGTACCCCGATAGAGACTGCCAGATGTCCGGACAACACGCCCTCTGATTTGACACACTGAACTCTGTCTGAGAAGTAGTTGGTGAACCAGGCGAGGCAGTCATTTGAGAGTCTGCCGATAAGAATACGGTTGACAGAGTCGAAAGCCTTGGCCAGGTCGATGAAGACGGCTGCACAGTACTGTCTTTTATCATGGCGGTTATGATATCGTTTAGTACCTTGAGCATGGCTGAGGTGCACCTGTGACCAGCTCGGAAACCGGATTGCACAGCGGAGAAGGTACGGTGGGATTCGAAATGGTCAGTGGTCTGATTATTAGCTTGGCTTTTGAAAACTTTCGAAAGGCAGGGCAGGATGGATATAGGTCTATAACAGTTTGGGTCTTAGAGTGTCACCCCCTTTGAAGAGGGGGATGACTGCGGCAGCTTTCCAATCTTTAGGGATCTCATACGATAAGAAAGAGAGGTTGAACAGACTGGTAATAGGGGTTGCAACAATGGCGGCGGATAATTTTAGAAAGAGAGGATCCAGATTGTCTAGCCCATCTGATTTGTAAGGGTACAGGTTTTGCAGCTCTTTCAGAACATCTGCTATCTGGATTTGTGTGAAGGAGAAGCTGGGGAGGCTTGGGCAAGTAGCTGCGGGGGGTGCGGAGCTGTTGGCCGGAGTTGGGGTAGCCAGGAGGAAAGCATGGCCAGCCGTAGAGAAATGCTTATTGAAATTCACGATTATCGTGGATTTATCGGTGGTGACAGTGTTACCTAGCCTCAGTGCAGTGGGCAGCTGGGAGAAGGTGCTCTTATTTTCCATGGACTTTACAGTGTCCCAAAACTTTTTGGAGTTAGAGCTACAGGATGCACATTTTTATAGAAGTGCTACTTGTGTATTTTGCTCTAAAATCATTACACTAATTGTAAATTGTAGAAATAGTCATTCAAATCCCTATTTTGGTATTTCAGAAGTTTAGAAGTTAAACGTATTGCTTTTCTGCATAAAAACCCGTCAGGCAAATAAAAAGCTGCCAGAAAAGGTATTTAAAAAAACATACATGCAGGTGTAAATAAAATAGGTCAGTGTTATTCCCGGATCCTTAGGACGTCCCTACCCTAAACCCTAACCCTAACTTTACCCCCTACCCTAACCATAACCACAACCATAACCCTTACCTAACCTTTACCTTAACCATTTAAAATGTAAACTTCAATGGAGCAGGGACCTCCCAAGAATTCCGGATAGCATAGACCAAATAAAATATGACTTAGAAAATTCAGATTATGACATTCAACTAAGAATACTTAACTGGCAAGATACTGTACATCAAAGTGGTGCCTACTTTTCCATTGCAGGAAGGATATGCTAAAACGAGGAGGAATGACCTTTATTAAATTACATTCTGGCTCTGCAACAAGGTTGATAGAGGGTGTTGAAAGCACTGTATGAAAACTGTTTGGATAATTTCAGGACGGCTCTTTTAACATGAGTGAGTCCTGACTGATTAATTATGCTAATATTTACTTAGGGCCTGGTGTTACAGAAGAGCATGATTAAATAGCCTTTTTGTCATCCGTCAGCCTAGTTTTGCCTTTAATCCTAGATCTTCCCAAATGCTGTGTTAGCCAACTGGAACGCTTTAAGATGGATGATTTTCACTTGGACTACATGTCGGCATGGAATCCCTCAGCTATAGCTGCTTTGGGGTGTTACAGAATTGTCCTCCATCTACATATGCTTGCAGTACACTCAGGTTTGCTTGCATCATTGTGTCCCGCCACCCGCCACCCCCCACCCGCCAACCCCTCTTTAACGCTGCTGCTACTTTCTGTTTATCATCTATGGATAGTCACTTTAACTATACCTACATGTACATATTACCTCAATTAGCCTGACAAACTGGTGCCCCCGCACATTGACTCTGTACCAGTACTGTATATAGCCTCGCTACTGTTATTTCCACTGTCATTTTACTGTTGTTTACCTAATACCTATTTTTAAATCAAAATTGCACTGTTGGTTAGGGCTTGTAAGTAAGAATTTCACTGTAAGGTCTACGCCGGTTGTATTCGACGCACGTGACAAATAAACCTTGATTTGATGTCTGCATTGCTGTATTTCAGCATATCTCTACTGTGAGTTTTTTTCTTGGATGGATCATAGTCATGTGTCTCTGGTGCATTCTTTTATTGATTTACCTGCAATTTACCTGTGAAAGATATTTTTTTAGCTTATATTCATATTCATATTCATCCTTTTTGTATTGTTTTGGAGAAGATTGGAGCCAGAAATGAAAAGGACAGATCTCAGCAACTTGTTTCTTTAATGAGGAGAGACATCTGTGCTGTGCTGTCTCAGACTGTGCCTTGATACTGCTCTGACTCTATCTGTCACTGTTGCATCTCCCTGAAGTTGTGCACACAAAACAAACACACACCAATAAATGAGGCAACTGCATTTCTGACCCAGGAACATGTTGTTAGATGTTGTTTGGCAAATGCAGTTTTGGGTTTATAAATGCATAGAGAGCCTCATCTTTCTGGTCAGGGAAAATAAGGGCTTAATTGTTAAGATACTGTATTTTACATTCAGCAAGAGTAAGCTCGAGTTGATTCCAAGACAAATCAGTGGTGGTTAACTGCATGCACAGGGCTGCAGGTTTTAAGTTTATCGTTCAATTAGCGTTTTACACTGGGAAAGGAGAGGATGATGTGACTTTCTGGCCAAATCTTTTGGAGTAGTAGACCTGAGGTAGTGTGAAAAAGGTGCAGACACTGTGGTCCTCAAAGGCTGAAACACTCCAATTAACTTAATAAATCTGCCTCTATGTTACTGAGTGCTGAGATAGCATCTTAGCCTTTGAGCTGCTGAACGTACAGTAGACAGACAGTAGAACCTTTTATTTCACTCAGTGAAGCATGTTATGGACACAGACACAACGGCTGTCTGAAGCAAAATTGTAGGGCAGTGCTGTTGTTAAAACAGGTCTAGCCATTAACAAGGTCTACTTTAGCATGCCCAGTGTCTTGTTTACAGATACGACGTCTTATCTGTATGTACAGTGAGAAGAACATAATCTCATACGAAGTATCCATTTATAAGAATATCAAAATAATAGGAGCATCATTTTTGTTAAACTACACAAAACCATGAAATCATTCTGTGTAGTCATTTTGGGTCACTCAGGGTTTGTGTGAGAGAGTAAAGGTCATTCCCCTCAGCTAGGAGGACCACTGGTCAACAGTTCACTGTCATTGGAGAGAGCAGAATTCATGCTCGGTCAGTGAGCAACATCAGTCACAAAGCTCAGAGTAAACCACAAGTCTCAATGAACCTCGTTAAGATGTTGCCACAGCGACTCCGTCTGGGCGTTTGGCTGAGGCCCATGTCATAATGGGGTTGCTGTCAACACAGTTGGATTCTGTCACGGTAGGGCTATACAATATGTACAGCTGTCAGGCCCTGTAGGCGAGAAGCATTCTGTTTGGACTGTAGCCACTCGTTTAGGGGGCTATGTGGGATGGAGTTGGAGACACTAACAGAACAGACATTGCGAGAGGAGGATGAGTGCCAAGGAACAGCGGGGATGTCTCTCTTTGAGCCGCCAGAATGATTTCACAGCCCCACAGACAAGTCTGTTTTCAAAGGGAGGATGAGCAGAACGGTCCAACTAAACACACGGATGGATAATACTTTAGAGTATGATGATCTGGTTAGCATGCTGTGTTGTGTTGCACACTGCCCTCTGCTGATGGCCGTTTGGTTTTGGAATGTGAATGTGATTGTTTTAATTTACTTAATGTATCCACATAACTTTTAAATTCTTCCTAATTCATGTGAGATTTAGAATAAAATTCAAACTTCAGAATGGTATTAGTGTACTGTAATGAGTGTGTTCACAATGGGCATTTTGTGACCTTTCACCCTGTGTGCTGTATAGGTTAAGTCTCTTCATGGCTGTAAAGCAACACACACACACACACACACACACACACACAAGAATGAGTCATTCATCTTATAGTGTTTTCAACATCATATAAAACACTACTGAATCATTGAATATTCTATTTTGTCAGTTTTTAAGCAGCTTTAACTTTCAGGTTTTGAAGTTTGCAAACATATCACATCACAGATAAATAAAGGTTAAATAAATAAAGACATTTAAAAAACACATGTGAGATCAAGCGTACCCAACCAAGCCATAACAAATTAGGGTAAGAGTGTAACTAATGAATCATTGTTACTGTATATTCACCAGTGGAGGATGCTGAGGGGAGGACGGCTCATCAACCGCAAGGCTCTCCAGAGGGTGGTGTGGTCTGTACAACGCATCACCGGGGGCAAACTACCTGCCCTCCAGGACACATACACTACCCGATGTCACAGGAAGGCCAAAAAGATCCTCAAGTACAACAACCACCCGAGTCACTGCCTCTTCACCCCGCTAACATCTAGAAGGTGAGGTCAGTACAGGTGCATCAAAGCTGGGACCGAGAGACTGAAATAGCTTCTATCTCAAGGCCATCAGACTGTTGAACAGTCATGTCTAACACAGAGAGGCTACTGCCTACATACAGACTTGATATCATTGGCCACTTTAATAAATGGATCACTAGTCACTTTAATAATGCCACTTTAATAATGTTTACATATTTTGCATTACTCATCCCATATGTATATGCCATCTATTGCATCTTGCCTATGCCGCTCGGTCATTGCTCATCCATAAATGTATATGTACAGTATATATTCTTATTGCATCCCTACTTAGATTTGTGTGTATTAGGTAGTTGTTGTGGAATTGTTAGATTACTTGTTAGATTTTGCTGCACTGTCAGAACTAGAAGCACAAGCATTTCGCTACACTCGAAAAACAACATCTGCCAACCATGTGTATGTGAGCAATACAATTTGATTTGATCATAATGGACGGAACGGAGCAAATGGAAACTATATGTTTGATGTATTTGATACCATTCCACCAATTCCGCTCCAGCCATTACCACAAGCCCGTCCTCCCCAATTAAGTTGCCACCAACCTCCTGTGATATTCACCCAACCCTATTCCTTCTCAATGAAAACCAGTCAAAAACCTGCTGTGGAAGCTCAACAAAATGTGAGATTTGCTGACCTCTAGTGAGAGACAAGGTAATAGCAGAACTTTGTAACAAAATAGAATGGATAGACCGTTATGATGACCAGTAAAAGTGAGGGAAGATTGTGCTCCTGAATTCTAATCTTGGGAGTTCTTCAGGTCATATGTATGCTCATGCCAAAGGGAAATATGGTAATACATGTCAGCCAATAAAATACCAAAATAAAAATATGAATAATATGAATAGCAATACAAAATAGATGTCAGCCTGTACACAAGGTCAGTGTACACTATCCAGTTTTGTAGATGTATCTATGTTATTTCAAATGGTGAGACTGATATTCCTCTCAGCCAAACGCTGCACACTATGTTCACTAGCAACACTATTTCACATTTCTTTCAAGTTCAGTATTGAGACTAACTATTGTGTGAGGATACATATTATATATCAATGTGGAGAAAACCCATGTTTTCCGTACCTCTTATTGTGTGCTAAGGTACTTCCATCTCTGAGACTCTCCCTGCAAGGAATTGCATCCCCAAACTAACAAGCCTGTCTGTCTGGAGTGGTTTGATTGTACTGTCAGTGTCTAGCGAGAAAATGGGTCAAAATGAGCACTTATCTCAGAGACATAGGCCGTGTACAAGATGATCAAAACCGAAATGGAACATGGGTAAATTGTGACTGACTGATCTACAAATAATAATGAGTAGTTATTTATCATGCAAGGTTCTTTGTATATGAGTCAGTCAGAAGTCGCCTGCACTACTGACTAGTTGTAGTAGCCTCACATACTGAATCCAAGATGGTGTAGCAGTCAGGTGTCTTTGTCGTCGTCTTGTCATGTCCCGTGTATATATCTTTTTATATATTTTTGATTCACATACATTTTTTATATTTGTCTTTGCCTCAACTTCAACATACTCTCCTGCAACCCGGCTCACCCAATGTGGTATGGATCTGCTAGAATGTGGTATGGATCTGCTAGAAGTCAGCTAGCCACTGCTAGCGGTCATCAGCTAATCTTTAGCCCGTACAACTCCTGCCAGTCTGCTCAGCACGATCCAACCCAGAGCATATCGGACTTCTTTTTCTCCATATCTCCGTATTTCTACCGCAAGCTCTGAACCTTTTCACCTGGATCATCGCAGCTAGCTAGCTGCTATCCGAGAGGCTACTCCTGGCTAACGTCTCCGTCCCGAAGCAAGCACCAATTAGCCTGGAGCTAGCCTATGCTAGGCCCATCTCCCGGCAAGCTGAAGAGGTCCATCAGCCACTCCTTGGGCTACAATACCTATTTTGCCAATTGGCCTGGACCCTTTTACTTCCGATACGGAGCCCCGCTGATTCATCATGACTGGACTACCGACGTAATATGCCCGAGGGTTTTTTCAACATATTCCTCGCGACGTCCCCTGAATGCCCATCTGCTAGCCTGCTAGCCGCGGCGCGGTAGCTGTCTAGAACATATCGGACTGTTAGCTGAAGAGGTCCATCAGCCAATTTCTTGGAATACTATACCTATTTTGCCAATTGGCCTGGACCCTTTAACTACACGGAACCCTGCTGATCCATCACGACTGGTCTGCTGACGTAACTGCACGAGGGGACTACAACAGACTTCTTCCATTGCAACGTCCCTCTAAGGCCCTTATGCTAGCCTGCTAGCCCCGGCCCGCTAGCTGTCTGAATCGCCGTGTCTACTCACTGGACCCTATGATCACTTGGCTACGCATGCCTTTCTCTAATGTCAATATGCATTGTCCATTGCTGTTTTGGTTAGTGATTATTGTCTTATTTCACTGTAGAGCCTCTAGCCCTGCTCAAAATGCCTTAACTAAACCTTTTGTTCCACCTCCCACACATGCGGTGACCTCACCTGGTTTAAATGATGTCTCAAGAGACAATACCTCTCTCATCGTCACTCAACGCCTAGGTTTGCCTCCACTGTATTCACTTCCTACCATACCGTTGTCTGTACAGTATGCCTTGAATCTATTCTACCGCGCCCAGAAACCTGCTCTTTTTTCTCTCTGTTCCGAACGTACTAGACAAACAGTTCTTATAGCCTTTAACTGTACCCTTATCCTACTCCTCCTCTGTTCCTCGGGTGATGTAGAGGTTAATCCAGGCCCTGCAGTGCCTAGCTCCACTCCCATTCCCCAGGAGCTCTCATTTGTTGACTTCTGTAACTGTAAAAGCCTTGGTTTCATGCATGTTAACATTAGAAGCCTCCTCCCTAAGTTTGTTTTATTCACTGCTCTAGCACACTCTGCCAACCCAGATGTCCTAGCCGTGTCTGAATCCTGGCTTAAGGCCACCAAAAACCTTGAAATTTCCATCCCTACCTATAACATTTTCCGACAAGATAGAACTGCCAAAGGGGGCGGAGTTGCAATCTACTGCAGAGATAGCCTACAGCGTTCTGTCTTACTATCCAGGTCTGTGCCCAAACAGTTTGAGCTTCTACTTTTAAAAATCCACCTTTCCAGAAACAAGTCGCTCTCCGTTGCCGCTTGCTATAGACCACCTTCTGCCCCCCCGGACACCATATGTGAATTGATTGCCCCCCATCTATTTTCAGAGCTCGTGCTGTTAGGTGACCTAAACTGGGACATGCTTAACATGGATGCAGTCTATCACAGTGCTATCTATTTTGTCACCAAAGCCCCATACACTACCCACCACTCCGACCTGTATGCTCTCGTTGGCTGGCCCTCGCTTCATATTCGTCGCCAAACCCACTGGCTCCAGGTCATCTACAAGTCTTTGCTAGGTAAAGCCCCGCCTTATCTCAGCTCACTGGTCACCATAGCAGCACCCACCCGCAGCACGTGCTCCAGCAGGTATATTTCACTGATCACCCACAAAGTCAACACCTCCTTTGGCTGCCTTTCCTTCCAGTTCTCTGCTGCCAATGACTGGAACGAATTGTAAAAATCACTGAAGCTGGAGAGTCATATCTCCCTCACTAACTTTAAGCACCAGCTGTCAGAGCAGCTCACAGATCACTGCACCTGTACATAGCCCATCTGTAAATAGCCCAACCAACTACCTCATCCCCATGCTGTTATTTTATTTTTTTGCTCCTTTGCACCCCAGTATCTCTACTTGCACATTCATCTTTTGCACATCTATCACTCCAGTGTTAAACTGCTAAATTGTAATTATTTTGATTCTATTTATTGCCTTACCTCTCTTATCTTACCTCATTTGCACACAATGTATATAGACTATTTCTATTGTGTTATTGACTGTATGTTTGTTTATTCCATGTGTAACTCTGTGTTGTTGTTTGTGTCGCACTGCTTTGCTTTATCTTGGCCAGGTCCCAGTTGTAAATGAGAACTTGTTCTCAACTAGCCTACCTGGTTGAAGGTGAAATAAAAAGACAAAAAAACTGTCGGCTGCAATGTTGAACAAGCCATAACCTTACCCACATGTCACAGCCCACAGAGAATCAGAATGTTTCACAGGAAATGAGCCATGAGATTTATATAGAGCCGTGTCTTCATGTTAATTAGGCAGTGCAGTATTATATACTACCACACAGATGTTTCCCAGTAGTTTGAGGAGCTCTGCCTCTTTTGAGGCAATTAAAGACTCCTCAATTCTAGAGATGTAGAAAATAGTATAGTGTAGCAATCAGCCAGGGGGCCCTGGACCCCTACGGTGCATCAGTAAGTTTTCAGGGATATCCACCCGAGTGGAGCAGCGGTCTAAGGAACTGCATCTCAGAGCTAGAGGCGTCACTACAAACACCCTGGTTTGAATCCAGGCTGTATCCCATAGGGCGGCGCACAATTGGCCCTGCGTCATCTGGGTTTGACCGGTTTTGGCCGTCATTGTAAATAAGAATTTGTTCTTAACTGACTTGCCTAGTTAAATAAAGTTAAAAAATACAACATTTCACCTGGAAGATCAAAATTATTGGTCACATTTAGGGCAACTACTGGGTATTTTGACCAAACAGTTAAAAATACATGAAAGTTATCTGATTTCGAGGCCTTGGATTTTTTATAGACTTTATTTTTATAGATTGGGTCTCAAAGGTCAATCTTGAGAACACCTAGAATTGTGACCGGAAGTACAGTATTTCTGCATCTCTTTAGCTCAAAAGTGATGCTCAGCAACTCAAATAATTTGCCCTGTGTCTCTTTTTAGTCCAGCAATCCACAGGCTTGAAAGCCAATGTATACACAACGGATACTTTGCTATGGTAATAAGAAGTTTGCCTTGAAGCTACGGGGTTGAAAAACATTTTAAAAAAGGAAAAACAATTTCCACAATTCATGAGCTTCAAGGTCTAATATTGTTCAGACAATAACCATGTCATCAATATTGCTTGTGTCCGCCTGACCAATTATGTAATGAGTTTGTGACTGTGCTTGCATGACTCTGTGCTATGGCTCCTCTGCATGACTCTGACTGCTGGTGCAAGACTTTAGCACCATGAAATAAGGACTCACTATAAAGAGCCTGTTGACTCTCCTGACAAAATAGAGCAGACAATATATTCCATTAGCTGGGTCTTAGACTTTGTCCCATTCCTAGGATTAAATCCTTATGTATTGTGTCTCTTTGTACACATGGATAATTCATTGTCTTTAATCACACTCATTGCATGAACTCGATACAAGGTCTCTTACCTTCCTGATTCTCTGACTCTAGCTCTGGCTTTGGTTTATTGCACAACCATCTGGGATTTGGAGAGAAAAGTAAGCGTACCTGAAAACGAAAGTTCTTAGAGGAATGACTCACTCTGAATAGAATGTGACCAGAAAAGACAAACATGATTAGTGTTGACAGGTTATATAGTCCTCCGAAATCATCACATTGCTAAATGGACCTTAGGAAGTTAACACACACCGGAAAAGCAAAGTTCCCTCTTAAGTTGCCCTTAATTAAATTCAATAGAATGCAATATACTGTATACCTGTATATCTATCGCCCACCAGGTGCCCTTGGGGAGTTCCTCAATGAGCTTGACACCTTGATATGCTAATTTCTCGACGATGGCTCACCACTCATTGTACTGGGCAACTTCAACCCCCCCCGACAAATGACTTGGACAAATTTCTTTCCACCTCTTTTTTTCCCCTCTCTTTGACTCTTTTGACCTCACCCTTTCCCAGTCCCTTCCCACTCACAAGGCAGGCAATACACTCATCTTTACTAGAGGCTGTTCACCTACTAATCTCCCTGCAACCCCCCCTACAGGTCTCTGTTCACTACTTTATTTATTTTTCTCTCCCTCTCTCATCCAACCCTTCCCAGATGGTCACAGAATCTTCACTCTCTCTCCCACTATTCTCCCCTCTTTTATCCTATCATCTCTTCTTTCTGCTAAATCATTCGCCCTCCTGTCTTCTGACTCTTCGACCCTACTCTTCTCGCTTTCCGCCTCCTTTGACTTCCACTGTCCCCTTTCCTCCTGGCTGGCTCGACCCTCCCTCCTGCTCTGTGGCTATGTGACTCACTGCATGCTCACAGAACAGGGTTGTGGGCAGCTAAGCAGAAATGGAGGAAAACTAAACTTCCAGGGGACACAGTATCATCCTTCCACTCCCTCCTCTTCTTCTGTATCTGCTGCTAAAGCCACTTTCTATCACTCTAAATTCAAAGCCTCTGCCTCCAACCCTGGGAAACTCTTTGCCAACTTCTCCTCTCTCCTTAATCCTCCACCTCCTCCCTCCTCTCACTCTGCAGACAACTTTGAAAAAGAAGTTGATGACATCCACTCCTTATTCACTCAGCCTACTGGTCCCACTCACACAGAACTACCCTATGCCTTGACCTCTTTCTCCCCTCTCTCTCCAGACGAAATCATGTGAAGTGATGTCCAGCCACCCGACAACCTGCCCCCTTCTTCCCTTCTCCAAACTATTTCTGGGGACCTTCTCCCATTCCTGACTTCCCACATCAACTCATCCTGACCACTTTAAATAAAAAGTGGTCAGGGGAGCAACTCAAAATCTCCAGAGTTGCTCCCCTCCTCAAGAAACCAACACTCAACCCCTCTGATGTCAAAAACTACAGACTGGTATCCCTTATTTATTTTCTTTCTAAAACACTTGAGCGTGCTGTCTCTGGCCAACTCTCTCGTTATCTCTCTCAGAACAATCTTCTTGACCTTAACCAGTCAGGCTTCAAGCCGGGTCACTCAACTGAGACGGCTCTCCTCTGTCACAGAGGCTCTCTGCTCTGCCAAAGCTGACTCTCTCTCTTTTGTTCTCATTCTCCTAGATCTATCCGCTGCTTTTGATACTGTGAACCATCAGATCCTCATCTGCACCCTCTCAGGGCTGGGAGTCTTAACCTAGGATTGCATCCTACCTGGCAAGTCGCTCTTACCAGGTTGCATGGAGAGAATCTGTCTGCACCACATGCTCTCACTACTGGTGTACCCCAGCGCTCGGTTCTAAGCCCTCTCCTCTTTCCTCTATACACCAAGTCACTTGTCTCCATCAAAGCCTCTCATGGGCTCTCCTATAATTGAGATTCAGATGACACTCAACTTCTTTTCTGACTACCACTTCTGACACCCAGGTGGCGACATGCATCTCTGCATGCCTGCCAGATATCTCAGCTTGGATGTTGGCCCACCACCTCGAGCTCAACCTTGACAAGACAGAGCAGCGAAGGCCTGCCCGCTTTTTGACCTCCATCACGGTTGACAACTCCACGGTGTCCCCCTCCCAGAGCACAAACAACCTTGGCGTGACCCTGGACAACACCCTGTTGTTCTCTGCAAACATCAAAGCAGTGACTTGTTCCTGCAGGTTCATGCTCTATAACATCCTTAGAGTACGACCTTTCCTCACATAGGAAGCAGCGCAGGTCCTAATACAGGCACTCCTCATATCCCGTCTGGACGACTGCAACTCTCTGTTGGCTGAGCTCCCCGCTTGTGTCATCAAACCCCAACAACTATCCAGAATGCCGATGCATGTCTGGTGTTCAACCTTCCCAAGTTCTCTCATGTCACCCCGCTCCTCCATTGCGACCCCCCCCCCCCCCCCCCCGCCCCTTCATGACAGGTCAGCTCCCACTCAGCCCAATCAAAGCTATTCTCTGTCCTGGCACCCCAATGATAGAATCAGCTTCCCCCTGATGCTAGGACAGCAGATTCCCTGGCCATCTTCCAAAAACATCTGAAACCCTACCTCTTCAAAGAGTATATTAAATAAGACATCTACAGACGGGACATTATTTGAAATGTCCGTGAATGCTTAGTAGGTTAACTGCAGTGGATGTAATTGGCCCCCATGTTTTCTCTCTCCATTACTGCGTCTCTGTGTGCATACCTTATCGGTCCTGGTCAAAAGTAGTATACTATATAGTGAATAGGGTGCCATCTGGAAGGCAGCCCCTGTCCTCATGCGTTGCTGAAGGCCTGGAGGGGCTGGTGGCCCTGACAGCCTTTTAGAGACTGCTTACCATTCATTTGGCCAACCAAATTAGGATACCCAACAATCTACACCACAAACACTAATCGAATGACTGGCTCCATCCAGCATTGGAACGATAAGCACAACACAAAATCAATATTCAACTTTTAAGAATTATACATTTCATTTTAACTAGGCAAGTCAGCTAAGAACAAATTCTTATTTACAATGACTGCCTACCCCGGACGACGCTGCGCGAATTGTGTGCCGCCCAATTACAGCCGGATGTGATTCAGTCTGGATTTGAATCAGGGACTTTAGTGTCACCTCCTCCACTGAGATGCAGTGCCTTAGACCGCTGCGCCACTCGGGAGCACTGAATCGTAGCAACAACATACCAAAGACACCAAATACTGTATATTTTTGCCGATTTCAAAGTTATAACACTTCCGCTACTTCAAATGACATTGACAGTACCTTTGGCCAGTGGACAACATGTAGCAGGGCTCTTACATGAGTTGATTTCTCCCCCTGGCGACCACAAATGTGACAGGGATTGTTTCCGAGGTGTTGTATTAGTAAATTTGCTGAGAGTGCTTGGCCACACTCAGTTGGTGACAAGTTTTATGCACCAGTGAAGCAAACACGAGAAGTGCATACCGGAAACAGCCCAATGAAGATAAAAGCAGGAGTACTAGGCAGCACGGGGCACGCAACCGCTCCTCCACTCGTCTGTGGCAAGCTCTCACCAACCTTGCCTCATGTTCATCATATTAAATATGAAGCAATTACACAGCCCTATACTCAACCACGTTGCTACTTATCCTCACATTTGAGCTAAAAAAGATCCCCATGTTGTTTCCTTGTTTTCCTCAGCTGGGAGAGAACTTCAGCACAAACTTGTCATCTTGGTGGTGAGGTGTACATTCCTGTGTGTTTCTCCAATCTCGTCTGAGAATTATGTTGATAGGAAAAGATGAGGGATAAATTCTTGAAGTTGCATTTGGATGAATAAATTAGAAGCTAAACTGGAATACATTTGCATGCAGATGAGATTAAGATCCTGACACAAGCTTATTATTGGTCTCTCTCTCCTCCCATTCCTCAGAACATCATCAGCAGGGTTTTCCCATAATTCATTCAAGGGTTGGTGTTGATGCTAAAAACAACGCTCACTGCCATGCTTATGTGATGAATCACATTAACACCCAGATGAGACTGGAATAGATGATTAGGTGGTGATTAGGTTATGCTTTAGTTGTCAAAACATTATGCTTCTGTTGTCTTGATAAACTGTTCATGTGTCCCCTGGACTCTAAAGCGGTCTTATTCACGGGCTAAACACTGTTCTCTGCCCCATTTTACCACTGGGAAATATTACTACAATTTACACATTATATAGAAAACACTATCCACATATCTTAGCGTGGATGACTCGCCTTTGGGAAGTCATTAATGTCCAGTGATAAATAAAACTGCAGTTTAGTAGCTTTCAGAGGTCGTACTGTACTTTATTTTATGCCTCTTTTTTTTAGGGGTGTCTGCCTGGTGAACATGTGGTCTACGTTCCTGCTTTTCCCATTGGGACACCATCCTCATAAGTTACAGTGAAGCTGCTAAAAACTTTACCACCAGCTCTAGCTAAGCAGGTGGGTGTCTAACCTGGATTATCTGCACTGGTTCATTGGAGGGCATGTTTTGTCTGTGGCACACAATCTAGTCTCTCCACGAATCCAATTAATTAGCTCTGCTGCAACGTAAATCTTCGTGCAGCAAAATGTAAATTAAGTCAATGTGCGTCCTGCAGCTTCCGATTTCCAACTGTCCTTTCGCTGCCGTGGAAACGAACACAGCAAGCATACAAGTGCTTCTAAAGAAGGGGAGGTAACGGACTGTCATAAGCTGCTGCCTGAACATAAATGGAATGAAAAACCAGGTGGGGGTGGGAATGAGGGGTAGGACGGGGTGTCTGTGAGAATCTAGTGAAAAATGTAGAGCGAGGCTCAGTCCCTCCATCCCCTTACCATCAGTTACCTGAGTATATCCTCCTCTCCCCCCCCAGACACACCCATGTAATCTCTGCTGTTTGAGCCAGAGGCTACATGATTGAAACCCTGATGTCCTACTGTGTGTGTGGGATTAACAGAGGCCAGAAGCTGATAACCAACTCTCACTGACAAACATGCTCTAGGTAAGACCTCCTTTTAGGATATCATCATTGCATTTTGACATCAGTTACTGCAAGCAGTAACATTTGACATTAACTTCAAAAAGTTGTGATCACACTCAAATTTACAAGCATTAGATAAAGGTTACGAGATGATTGCATCATTGTATGGGCATCTATGATTTGGCTGATCCAGGGGTATTGACAAAACACTGAAAACCTCAACAGAAGAACTACTTTCCTTTAGAAGGGAGCTTAACCTGTCATATCCACCTTCAGGATGCTCGACAGATGTCTTTTGGCATTCTGCTTTACATCTACCTCTCCATGCAAATTAATAATACAGTGAGTGTACAAAACATTAGGAACCACTTCCTAATATTGAGCTGCACCCCCTTTTGCCTTTCGAACAGCCTCAATTCTTCAGGGCATGGACTCCACAAGATGTCGAAAGCGTCCCACAGGGATGCTGGCCCATGTTGATTTCAGTGCTTCCCACAGTTGTGTCAAATTGGCTGGTAGTGGACTACTCCGAATAGCTCGTTTCATCTCATCCCACAGATGCTCAGTTGGACTGAGTTCTGGTGACTGGGCAGGCCACTGCAGTAAGCTGAATTCACTGTCATGTTCATGGAACCATTCCTGGACAATCCTAGCCTTGCGGCATGGGGCATTATCCTGCTGAAATATTCCACTGCTGCCATGAAGGGATGTACCTGATTGGCAATTATGTTCAGATATCCTTATAAGGGCACAGGGCGAGACCCAGATGCAGACACGGGAGGCAGATGGTTAGAGTCTCTGATATTTATTATAATCCAAGGGGCAGGCAAGAGAATGGTCATCGACAGGCAAAAGATCATAAACAAGGTCAGAGTCCAGGAGGTACAGAGTGGCAGGCAGGCTCGAGGTCAAGGCAGGCAAGGGTCAAAACCGGGAGGACTAGCAAAAGAGAGATAAGAAAAAGCAGGAGCAAGGAAAAACACGCTGGTTGACTTGACAAGACGAATTGTCAACAGACAAACAGGGAACATCGGAATAAATACCCAGGGACTAATGGGGAAAATGGGTGACACCTGGAGGTGGGTGGAGACAATCACAAAGACAGGTGAAACAGATCAGGGCGTGACAATCCTGTGGTATCCAAACGTTCCTCCACTTTTATCAAGGGGCCCAATGTGTGCCATGAAAACACACCCCACACCATCGCCTGCAATGTTGACACGCGGCATGATGGACGCATGTACTCATGTGGTTTTCTCCATACCCTAGTCCTTGCATCAGTGTGAAACAGCAGGAACCTGGGATTCATCAGACAAGGCAATGGCTTTCCAGTGTCCAGTGTTTTCCTTCCTTAGCCCACTACAACCACAGTTTCTTGTTTTTTGCTGAAAGAAAAGAAACTGTAAGTCGTTGTCTGCAATACCCCATTCGTGTCAAGGTCAAGGTACAACGAGTTGTGTATTCTTTTATGGGTCTTTGGGCACCAATGTTGTACTGGACTGTCAGTTGACTAACTCTGTGTGATATGCCTTTTTGCTTACAGGATAGGGCCTGTAAATAGATGACAATAAATATTTTTTAAATTGTAAAGTATATTTATACCAGCCCAAAGGCACTCAGAGGCTGTTGTCTGAGGCTGACACATTGATGATGACACAAGATGCAATATAAGTCCTGAACAAGATTAGCTATTCACTCCTAGTCCCCAACAGCGGCCTGCCTTCTGTGTCTGAAAGGTTTGGTCCCTATGACATTGGAGGACTGAGAGTAATACAAATGCTCACTCAGATGATTTCATTTTATAAAATGATCCTAAAGCTATTCAATAATTATTACAACAAACACCTATTCAACAAGTTGTACATTCAAAACTATTCTATTTGACATGCATTATTCCTTTACATCGAGGAGGAAATCAATCTTAAAAGAGGTTTCCATAAAATATTTATCCAATAAGGCAACTCAATGAACTCATTATGTTTGTGGGGTGAGAGGGGTTGGATGAGCTGACTCCATAATGTAAGTGTCAGAAACGTACTATACTTTACTTGTTCTTCAGAGTGCAAAGACAGTTAGATTTTTTTTTACATGGAAAATACACTTTCTTGTCCTGGTAGCTTACTTTGGTAAGCGTATTGTTAAACTGATTAAGAGAGTGGAAATAATCCCTTCAAGTAATTTGAGATAATAATCAACAGAGAGAGGTTAGCCCTGACCTGATAATAATTCATATTTAAATGTCTCCATATCCACACAGGGAAGAGTAAACACAATGGTAAAACATGTATATTTCAGCTAGGTCGCCAGAGTGTTATTTTCAAGGGCCAATACATGTTCTATAATACAGTACCGAGAAAACATTAGCTATTACTCACACAGATGTACACACATCCGCTATACAGAACAAACACAAACACAGTCATTATTTCTACTTTAATGTGTGTCTTAATGTAAGTGACTCAATATGTTTCCTGACAGAGTATGCTAGTGTGCTCACTGTTTAACATTCTTAAGCTGTCCTTGGACTGTACAGTAGGTGTTAAATAAATAATTCAAATAAAAGTTCCAAAGGAGTTGAGGAACACCTTGAAGAAAATGCTTGCAGTGTTTTATTCAAATGCATACATATCAATTACTGCAAAACATTTTCAGAAGATTGACTTTTCATTCCACCTAAGATGATGTACAGTGTGGTGTGCTTTCATATCCACTAAGCTTTGTTCCAGAGACAACATCAGACCTTGGAACAGGCAATATATAGCTTACAGGAATACATAACATGAGTCAAGAGAGTTTAGATATTAGGCTTCAATATCATTTCATACAGTAGACATTATGTACAGCTTTTACAACTGAAGCCAAACTGGGTTTCTGTAATGTTTTCTAGATCTGTCGACAAAACAAACAGCCAATGACTCCGTATTGCTGACTGTGGATGGTTGGAGGTGACCCTTGACCTTGGGGTGGTGTGGAGATCATTGCTCCTAGCTGTCCTGAAACTACGGAAGTCATGGTAACAAACCAAGCAGAGTGTAAAGTCAGAGCCATGCATTAGCATCATATCAATTCAAATCAACGTTTATTTATCACGTGCGCTGAATACAATAGACCTTAGACCTTACAGTGAAATGCTTACTTACAACCAACCAATAGTGCAAAAAAGGTATTAGGTGAACAATATGTAAGTAAAGAAATTAAACAACAGTAAAAAGAAAGGCTATATACAATAGCAAGGCTATAAAAGTAGCGAGGCTACATACAGACACCGGTTAGTCAGGCTGATTGAGGTAGTATGTACATGTAGATATGGTTAAAGTGACTATGCATATATGATGAACAGAGAGTAGCAGTAGCGTAAAAGAGGGGTTGGCGGGTGGTGGGACACAATGCAGATAGCCCGGTTAGCCAATGTGCGGGAGCACTGGTTGGTCGGCTCAATTGAGGTAGTATGTACATGAATGTATAGTTAAAGTGACTATGCATATATGATAAACAGAGAGCAGCAGCGTAAAAAGAGGGGTTGGGGGGGCAAACAATGCAAATAGTCCGGGTAGCCATTTGATTACCTGTTCAGGAGTCTTATGGCTTGGGGGTAAAAACTGTTGAGAAGCCTTTTTGTCCTAGACATGGCACTCCGGTACCGCTTGCCATGCAGTAGTAGAGAGAACAGTCTATGACTGGGGTGGCTGGGGTCTTTGACAATTTTTAGGGCCTTCCTCTGACACCGCCTGGTGTAGAGGTCCTGGATGGCAGGCAGCTTAGCCCCAGTGATGTACTGGGCCATACGCACTACCCTCTGTAGTGCCTTGCGGTCAGAGGCAGAGCAATTGCCGTACCAGGCAGTGATGCAACCAGTCAGGATGCTCTCGATGTTGCAGCGGTAGAACCTTTTGAGGATCTCAGGACCAATGCCAAATCTTTTTAGTAAACTGAACTGACGTGTGATGTCAGCAACGGTAAGTTGTGGGTCATCAACCACTGAGGACAGAGAGATGTAAATGGAATAAGTACATTAAGACCTTGGTCAGATTTCTCTAAGGATGAGGCTGAACGCCACTAAGTGATGGAGATGGACAAAGCGATGGAGAAATGCTTGCATGCTAGGCAATCGGCATGAGCGTCACATGTGATGTGCACTCTGGGTGAGAGAAAGGACATGGACCAACCAAGTGGTCACCAGGGACTCCATTTGCTGAAAGTCAACCGCCTGCCCGGCTTCTTTCGCACATTGACAAACGGCAACAAATGGAGTGTCCATGTGCTGTGACTTTCAGGGGAGCAAGAGAGAGATTCAGCCTCCAGGCATGATGGCTGCCACACGGAGTAGTATACTGCTGTGTTTGCCTTTTTTTCTCTCTGGTGGAGGAGGGGGAGGAAGTAGAATACAAGGGTACATGTGGCACATGTGTGTTCCAGCTTGGAACTGCAAAGCCAGCTCCCTAACAGGCACACATGAATCACTCTGATGCTTGCCATTGGCTGACGGAGGGTCTGGTAAATAAGAGCTGAAGGTTGGATGACAGGGCATAATCCTGACATCCCAACGCCCATTTTCCCTCTCCAGCTGCTCACAGATGGGTACTCCATACCAACTCCCCACCCTATCCCCATTACCCAACCCCACTACCACCACTCACCCTGGGCACTGTGTGGAGCATGGAGCCAGTGAGCCAGCTATTGCCTGTCTGGGAATAGCTATAGAGTGAACCACAATTGCATCAGTGACTGGTGCCATATTGCCTTATCCCATCTGACTAGGCAGTAACAGCTGTGCTACGGGCTCTGAGAAACACAATGTAACAACAGCCGACTACAATTTGGATTGTAATAGTGAAGAAATGCTTTAATTTAGCCGGCCCAGATGTGGTGTGCAGGTGCTGTGGGGAACCTATCACATAACCTACCGTCTTCATTTGCTGTTGCCATAGCTGCCTGATTCTGGAGCTCTGGATTCTAGTGAAACTGAAAAATGTCACTAGATTAAGATTTCACTGTGTGGTAATAAAGAGATTGAGAGCATCACAAGCTACAACAATGTAGAAATCATTCTTCTTCACATTGGAATTCTTCTGATAAATCTAAAGAGAAGAGCTACAGGCTTTCTGTGCATGATTTCCAAACCGTTTGATGTTGTCATACATTCCTGTCAGGACCAATACTTGAGCTAGCTAGCAATTTCAAGTGCACAGACAGATAAGAGGCATATGATGCTATGTGTATATTATAGCTACTCTAGTGCAATTCCTCTGCAGGATTATTAGCGTGGAAAATAGCAAAACATGCATCAACAGCTGCTAGCTATAAGGAGATGGTTAGCAATGTTTTCTGACAGAAGGTTAGGTATATGAGCACTTGAAAGAGTTCTTTTGAATACAAAATGTTATGGATGTTGTGTAGAGCTCAATCCCGCTGGGTTGCTCATGGTAAAACACATACATGAGCAACATGATGAATTGCAATATATTCAGCTAAGCATTAATAATGAATAATGTACCTCTTTGGGTATGCATCAATTGACATGAAGCAAGCAAAGACAGAGGAAGCAGATACACAGGGGCCATGTTGATGCATGTTTTTGTGCACCGCTACGTGTGTCTATGTCTGTGTCTAGGTATGTGTGTCTAGGTTTGTGTGGGTGTTGCGAGAGGACCATCAATTTTCCAATCCCTCCATCTGCTTTGACAAATACTAAGCCAAGGTGGCTGATTGTTCCCATAAAACCTAATTTCCCTCATGGTTTTGGTCCAAAAGCCCTGTCTGGTAGCTTCATATTACATTTTGATTTATTGGTCTTCAATTCCGATACTCGTAATGCTATTCATAAGGTTCCTACCCACACAGCTGCCTCAGTCAAATTAAGGAAACAACAAAAGTCCCAAAAGATTAAGGATGTTTAGGAGTGCTCAGAGAGTGTGACTGTCCACTGAGCAAGAGAGACACACATACATAACACCAATGGCTGTGCACTGGACTTCTTATCACTGCTCTGTGACAGCAACAACAGGTAGCATCCCAGCTCATTACAATGTGCAGACTGATACAACCTAGGCTGACGTATTTTGTTTGTTTGCTAAGTAGTCTAGTCTGGCATACATTGTTTTGTCATGATTTTCTTTTTTCAAAAAGGGCAAATTAACCCCCATTGTTTTCAATATTCTAGAAGATGCTGACAATAATAACTTCCAGCTTATCTATATTAACCACAGCTATAACCTTCTGTACGTCAGATACATGAACATCTTGAGTGCAGTACCGCCAGCACAAGAGTGGATTAACAAAAGTATTTATCCTCCCTACAAAAGGATGTCTGTGGCACACGGTACACCTGAAACTCCTGGTATGGTAACTTTCTAACCAAACCATACATCCAAACCAACACCTGGGACCAGAACGTATGAGTAAAAAGTCTCAAAACGTAGACATTCAACAGCTGGATCTGAGTTCTCCTGTGAGAACTGAACTGAAGCTAAATCCCTCTCACTCACTGAGGGATTGGATGTGTGCTCAGCAAAAAGTGTAGCACAGGAGTCTGAGAAACCAAACTGCTGATCCGGTATGTCTGCCTCATCTCCTCCATAGCAAAACACATTTTAAGATGAAATCAAGGCCATAAACATTCCCACACAAGTCGGTTCCCTCGCTTTCATCTCTGTCCTTTAACATCCTTTATTCTCCTCCGTTTAATTTGCTCTTTTCAAAATGTATCCCTTCCCGCCACTGAAAGTACAGTAATAGGCCAAAGAATGCTTGAGGTTTACTAAACATTTTGTATTTGTCACGCCCTGGCCTTAGTTATCTTTGTTTTCTGTAATATTTTGGTTAGGTCAGGGTGTGACAGGGGGGATGTTTGTGTATAGTTGTCTCGTCTGGGGTGGTTGTATGGTATAGGGGGTTTTGGTAGAGTGTATGGGTTTGTGTTGAGTGTAGGTGTCTAGGTAAGTCTATGGTTGCCTGAATGGTTCTCAATCAGAGACAGCTGTCATTCATTGTCTCTGATTGGGAGCCATATTTAAGGCAGCCATAGGCAGTAGGCTTTTGTGGGTAATTGTCTATGTTTAACGTTTGTAGCTTGTGTATGCACTTACGTTTGTAGCTTCACGGTTGTTTTGTTTTGTAAAAGTGTTCGTTTTTTTGTGTTTCATCTTCAAAAAATAAAATAAGATGTATTTCTCTCACGCTGCGCCTTGGTGCACTCTTCCTCAAAGTTACAACGATCGTGACAGTATTCCATCATCCATTTGCATCAAACTTACAGCGCTAAAGAGCTATATGTTTTTTAAAATGTCTCTTTCTTTCATTTTTTCTTCTCTTTCTCTACAGTCAACAACGGGGGAGAGTGGTTGGGTCATAGCTACTAGAGTAACCCTTTGGGGTCATGGCTACAGTAGGTATTACTGTTCTTTTCTGATTGTTGTTGGGCCAGCTCAAACCTGTATTTAGTGACCCCCCATACTGGAAGAAGTCATGTGAAACGTGCCTTATCAAAGCCAGTGGCGATGAGCTCAGTAATGTGTGAAAGACACTGCCGTAACGGACACCCCCGCAGCCCCCACGAGCGCTGGGGGCCCATGTGCCTGTCATCGATGTTTATTTTTTCATATAAATAATTTTGCAGGCCTCCAGTCTGGCATAGCAGTCTAAGGCACTGCATCGCAGTGGTAGAGGCTACACTACAGATCAGGGTTCAATTATGGGCTGTGACGCAGCCGTCCGCGACTGGGAGACCCATGAGGCGTGCACAATTGGCCCAGCGTCGTCCGAGTTAGGAAAGGGTTTGTCCTTGTTCCATTGTGCTCTAGCGACTCCTGTGGCAGGCCGTGCGCATGCACACTGACACGGTCACCAGTTGGACAGTGTTTCCTCTGACACATTGGTGCGGCTGGCTTCCGGGTTTAGCGAGCAGTGTGTCAAGAAAAAGTGTGGCTTGGCAGGGTCGTGTTTCGGAGGACGCATGGCTCTCGATCTTCGCCAGCACATATCAGACTGAGAGCCTAATGATTCTTAGGTAGCCTAGTTCTTTATGAGTTTTCGTTTAGAAAACAATCTCTCAGCAGAAGCAACATTTATAGGGATGGTAAAAACAGCTTGATTGCCGTAGTAACATCAGGGAAACTTCAAATACAGTAGTTCTGCAACATCTTTAATTGAGCCTCTCATTAAAGAAAGGAGAACTTCAGTAGACCAGGGGAGTCTTTCAAGTTGAATTTAATTTAATTGACCTTGAATATTGCAGCCCATTTGTGTAGACTATTAGCCAGACAAAACCCATGGACTTCAACAATAAATAGTGGCTGAATTTATCCTCAAGCAGACTTATTTTTTCCTCAATGTTAGGTTATTTGAAGTGTAATTTAATAAAAAAGTTAATAAATAGCAGCTAAATCAATTGGTAGCTGATTAGTATGCTGTTGTATCAAATTTTTTATACAATCTGTAATCTGAATTTCCAACTTTACTGAACAAGTAATGACATTATTGTCGCTAGCCCCGACCTTGCAGTGGGTCCAGAGAAACTGCATTACGCCAGTGGTGAAAGAGGAAATCTTGTGCACAAATTGTGCACACATTTGATTTGATTTGAGTATGCCTCCCAGTCAAAGGTAGTTCCATTGCTTATTTTACTCCTTGATTACCAGAGCCATGGATTTTCTGCAGGTTATCATAGGTGTCTCATTCAACCTTTCTTTAACTAGGCAAGTCAGTTAAGAACAAATTCTTATTTACAATGACGGCCTACCCCAGCCAATTGTGCACCGCACTATGGGACTCCCTATCATGGCCGGATGTGATTCAGCCTGCATTTGAACCAGGGACTGTAGTGATACCTCTTGCACTGAGATGCAGTGACTTAGACCACAGCACCACTCAGGGTGCCCATAAAAAAAAAAGAAATCTAGAATTCTGATGGATGACACTTGAAATCCATAGCAAATTATTATCCAAAACTAAGGTTTCTAGTTAATGAGTATTTGCAGATACCCATCACATTATAAATATCAACAGTGACAGTGAGTAGGCTACTGTCCAAACGTGTATTGTCTACATTTCAACGTGGTCTCAGAGCAAAATGCATTATATTTTACTAAAATCTGCACCACTCCATTCAGTATAATATGTTACTTTACATTAGTTTATATTCGGGCTCCCGAGTGGCGCAGTGGTCTAAAGCACTGCATCTCAGTGCAAGAGGCATCACCACAGTCCCTGGTTCAATTCAAAGTTGTATCACATCCAGCAGTGATTGGGTGGCACACAATTGGCCCACAATTGGCCCAATGGCTCTTAACTGAGTTGCCTAGCTAAATAAAGATTATATATAAAATATATAAACTCAGCATAAAAAGAAACATCCCTTTTTCAGGACCCTGTCATTCAACGATAATTCGTAAAAATCCAAATAACTTCACAGATCTTCATTGTAAAGGGTTAAAACATTGTTGCCCATGCTTGTTCAATGAACCATAAACATGCAACTGCAGATGTGGCCAGGGCAATAAATTGCAATATCCGTACTGTGAGACGCCTAAGACAGCGCTACAGTGAGACAGGACGGACAGCTGATCGTCCTCGCAGTGGCAGACCACGTGTAACAACACCTGCACAGGATCGGTACATCCGAACATCACACCTGCGGGACAGGTACAGGATGGCAACAACAACTGCCCGAGTTACACCAGGAACGCACAATTCCTCCATCAGTGCTCAGACTGTCCGCAAGAGGCTGGACTGAGGGCTTGTAGGCCTGTTGTAAGGCAGGTCGCCACCAGACATCACCGGCAACAACGTCGCCTATGGGCACAAACCCACCGTCCCTAGACAGGACTGGCCAAAAATGCTCTTCACTGACGAGTCGCGATTTTGTCTCACCAGGGGTGATGGTCGGATTTGCATTTATCGTCGAAGAAATTAGCGTTACACCGAGGCCTGTACTCTGGAGCGGGAATCGATTTGGAGGTGGAGGGTCTGTCATGGTCTGGGGCGGTGTGTCACAGCATCATCGGACTGAGCTTGTTGTCATTGCAGGCAATCTCAACGCTGTGCGTTACAGGGAAGACATCCTCCTCCCTCATGTGGTACCCTTCCTGCAGGCACCCTCCTGCATGACAATGCCACCAGCCATACTGCTCGTTCTGTGCGTGATTTCCTGCAAGACAGCAATGTCAGTGTTCTGCCATGGCCAGTGAAGAGTCCGGATCTCAATCCCATTGAGCACGTCTGGGCCCTGTTGGATCAGAGGGTGAGGGCTAGGGCCATTCCCCAGAAATGTCCGGGAACTTGCAGGTGCCTTGGTGGAAGAGTGGGGTAACATCTCACAGCAAGAACGGGCAAATCTGGCACAGTCCATGAGGAGGAGATGCACTGCAGTACTTAATGCATTGTAACTGACTGTTACTTTTGAATTTGACCCCCCACCCCCTTTGTTCAGGGTCACAAATTCCATTTCTGTTAGTCACATGTCTGTGGACCTTGTTCAGTTTATGTGTCAGTTGTTGAATCTTGTTATGTTCATACAAATATCTACACATGTTAAATTTGATGAAAATAAACGCAGTTGACAGTGAGAGGACGTTTCTTTTTTTGCTGAGTTTATATTACATTGGCCTACTAATGAAATAGCAGTTCTACAATATACTATGAATTGTAGGACGTATAGTATTCTACATCTTGATTGTTTAGTATGATATAATTACTTTTGGCTGCTTTTGTATGATATATTACATTAGACTGCTTTAGTATATTACATTCCATTGCTTTATGATATGATATGCTACACCAATCGTAACATATCATATTAATTTGAGTGTCCCGGATTTACGTAGGCCAATGTAAAATCAATTAACACAAAGTAACATGCCGTACTAAAAAGAATTGCACAGATTTAAGTAAAATATTATACGGTTTGCTCTGAGACCAGGCTGTACATCTGACTCAAGCAGGTAGGCAGATTATATAGACTAGGTCTTCTCTGAATCAATGAACTTCATGGGAATATTGGAGAAAAAAATCGAATTTACCTGTCGTTTTCTTTTGTAGCCTAGTCTGTGTCACTGTAAAATATCGGTCAGGACAACGACATGATGGGGCACGTGAGTTTGTGCGGTGACAGCTAACGCGAGAGGTAATCGATTCTAGCTGCGTAAAACTGTGTAAAAGTAGGAATCTAATTGAGAGAGAGAGAGCAAAAGAGACAGAGACAGAAGAGCAGTCTATAGCCGTTGATCACCCGCCTCCATCCATATAGGCTTCGAGAACTCAGTGAACAACAGCATCATTCAATGTTCTCTTCTCGTGCTGTCTCTCAAGCTCACATCCACTCTCCCGCTCTTTGCTCGCGCAGATGTCGACCTAAAGACCAGTCAACTCCATCTCTCGTCGCACAATTGCCCTTTCTATGTAATTGCTCGACGTGTATTTCACATGAAATTAGAAAGATCCTGAAAACCGCTGGGCGCAAAAAGACCAATGATCTTTTTGGGAATAAGATGAACTAGTCAACCATTTTTCCATCTCTTTTTGGGTGCGTAGTTGGTTTGACTAGAGCAACAGTATGGATCTCTCATTTATGGCTGCACAGGTAAGAATATGCGCTGTGTTTATGTGTCAGAAAGGGGTTTAGGCTGTTTGGAAACAAGTGGATGAAAAGCGAACGCCTGTCTTAACTTTTGTATTATCAAAATTGAGGGCGTGGTATATTTAATTGTTGTAATAGGTTCAAGGACATAAATCTAGTGAAATAGAAGCAATTATTGGTATAATGATGTTGCTCGATATATTTTTTTTTTATGTCCACGAATATTGACCATGAAGATCGCCATTTCCACATTCACTATAATGGGGGATCCTGTTTTCTGGAAACAATGCCTAGAGTACCGCAGTCGGCCTTCAACTTGAAATTTTAAATGCAAGGGGAGAGTAGTTCTGCCCTGATTTACACCGATCCAATGCTTTTTAACTTGTAAGAAAAATCAAGTTAGCTACCAAGCCTCGCAACTCAACTCCAATGAGATGTATATAGTGCCTTGCAAAAGTATTCAGACCCCTTGGATTTCTTCACATGTTATTGTGTTACAAAGTGATATAAAAATGTATAAAAATTTTTTTTTTAAATTGTCAACAACATGTATTTCACGTGCAATTATACAGATCCTGAAGACCGCTGTGTGCAAAAAGACCAATGATCTTTTTGGGAATAAGATAAACTATTCACCCATTTTCCATTTCTTTTTGGGTGCGTAGTTGGTTTGACTAGACTAGAGCAACAGTATGGATCTCTCATTTATGGCTGCACAGGTAAGAATATGCACTGTGTTTATGTGTCAGAAAGGGGTTTAGGCTGTTTGGGGAAAACGTGGATGAAAAGCGAACGCCTGTCTTAACTTTTGTTTTATAAAATATGAGGGCGTGGGATATACAATTTTTGTTTTTAGTGTTAGAAATTGATGACACATTTAGTTTATGTTAAGATAGGTAAAGATATACTGAACAAAATATATACACAACATGCAACAATTTCAAAGATTTTACCGGGTTACAGTTCATAGAAGGAAATCAGTCAATTGAAATAAATTAATTAGGCCCTAATCTATGGATTTCACATGAAACTCAAAATGAGTTTTTTTCCCCCACAAAAGGACTTTATTACAGACCTCAGCCCCCCCCCCCCCCCCCGGAGGTGAAGAAGCTGGATGTGTAGGTCCTGGGCTGGCGTGGTCTGCAGTTGTGAGGCCGGTTGGACGTACTACCAAATTCTCTAAAACGACGTTGGTGGCGGTTTATGAACAGAGTTCTCTAGCCACAGGCCTTTCATTGTCCCCAGCACAAGGTGCACCTGTGTAATGATCATGCTGTTTAATCAGCTTCTGCTTCTTGACATACCACACCTGTCAGGTGGATGGATTATCTTGGCAAAGGGGAAATGCTCACTAACAGGGGTGTAAACAAATTTGTGCACACATTTTGAGAGAAAGAAGCATTTTGTTGCATATACAGTGGGGCAAAAAAGTATTTAGTCAGCCACCAATTGTGCAAGTTCTCCCACTTAAAAAGATGAGAGAGGCCTGTAATTTTCATCATAGGTACACTTCAACTATGACAGACAAAATGAGGAAAAAAAATCCAGAAAATCACATTGTAGGATTTTTAATGAATTTATTTGCAAATTATGGTGGAAAATAAGTATTTGGTCACCTACAAACAAGCAAGATTTCTGGCTCTCACAGACCTGTAACTTCTTCTTTAAGAGGCTCCTCTGTCCTCCACTCATTACCTGTATTAATGGCACCTGTTTGAACTTGTTATCAGTATAAAAGACACATGTCCACAACCTCAAACAGTCACACTCCAAACTCCACTATGGCCAAGACCAAAGAGCTGTCAAAGGACACCAGAAACAAAATTGTAGACCTGCACCAGGCTGGGAAGACTGAATCTGCAATAGGTAAGCAGCTTGGTTTGAAGAAATCAACTGTGGGAGCAATTATTAGGAAATGGAAGACATACAAGACCACTGATAATCTCCCTCGATCTGGGGCTCCACGCAAGATCTCACCCCGTGGGGTCAAAATGATCACAAGAACGGTGAGCAAAAATCCCGGAACCACACGGGGGGACCTAGTGAATGACCTGCAGAGAGCTGGGACCAAAGTAACAAAGCCTACCATCAGTAACACACTACGCTGCCAGGGACTCAAATCCTGCAGTGCCAGACGTGTCCCCCTGCTTAAGCCAGTACATGTCCAGGCCCGTCTGAAGTTTGCTAGAAAGCATTTGGATGATCCAGAAGAAGATTGGGAGAATGTCATATGGTCAGATGAAACCAAAATATAACTTTTTTGGTAAAAACTCAACTCGTCGTGTTTGGAAGACAAAGAATGCTGAGTTGCATCCAAAGAACACCATACCTACTGTGAAGCATGGGGGTGGAAACATCATGCTTCGGGGCTGTTTTTCTGCAAAGGGACCAGGACGACTGATCCGTGTAAAGGAAAGAATGAATGGGGCCATGTATCGTGAGATTTTGAGTGAAAACCTCCTTCCATCAGCAAGGGCATTGAATATGAAACGTGGCTGAGTCTTTCAGCATGACAATGATCCCAAACACATCACCCGGGCAACGGAGTGGCTTCGTAAGAAGCATTTCAAGGTCCTGGAGTGGCCTAGCCAGTCTCCAGATCTCAACCCCATAGAAAATCTTTGAAGGGAGTTGAAAGTCCGTGTTGCCCAGCAACAGCCCCAAAACATCACTGCTCTAGAGGAGATCTGCATGGAGGAATGGGCCAAAATACCAGCAACAGTGTGTGAAAACCTTGTGAAGACTTACAGAAAACGTTTGACCTTTGTCATTGCCAACAAAGGGTATATAACAAAGTATTGAGAAACTTTTGTTATTGACCAAATACTTATTTTCCACCATAATTTGCAAATAAATTCATAAAAAATCCTACAATGTGATTTTCTGGATTTTTTTTCCTCATTTTGTCTGTCATAGTTGAAGTGTACCTATGATGAAAATTACAGGCCTCTCTCATCTTTTTAAGTGGGAGAACTTGCACAATTGGTGGCTGACTAAATACTTTTTTGCCCCACTGTACAACATTTCTGGGATCTTTTATTTCAGCTCATGAAACATGCGTCCAACACTTTACATGTTGCGGCCTATTTGTCACTCATTTTTAGCAATCTATACAGTATGTCCAAAATACAGATGTTTTGGGAGATTAGGCTAGTTCTTTTGACAGATAGACCCTAGAATACATGTTGGAAATCCTTGTTATTGTGTGGGGTGCCGTCTTTCGGATGGGACGTTAAACGGGTGTCCTGACTCTCTGAGGTCATTAAAGATCCCATGGCACTTATCGTAAGAGTAGGGGTGTTAACCCTGGTGTCCTGGCTAAATTCCCAATCTGGCCCTCAAACCATCATGGTCACCTAATAATCCCCAGTTTACAATTGGCTCATTTTTATTTAGTTATAGTTATATATATTTCGTTTTTATATTATTTAGTTTCAGATTTAGCTTTAGGGTTAGGTATAGAAAGCATGCCTACTGTGTTGTAAGCCTATAGTGTTTTTTGGGATGTCACTTCTTACAACTGGGGGGCAGTAATACATACGGTGATGGGTCAGCTTAGGTTTAAGTCATGAAGTCAATCTCAATGTGACTTGGATTTTAAAAGCGCAGAGACTGGTGCAAAAAATATGGTGGAAGGAAACTATCTTGCACATTTACATCACTGAAGTAGGCTATAGGAGACTACACCATAGACCAGGGATCATCAACTAGATTCAGCCGCGGGCCGGTTTGTTCTTGAGTGGATGGTCAGGGTGCCGGGAACATAATAAAAACATATTTTTAGATTTCAAATTGACCGCAAGAAGCCCAAACAAATATATTATTTGACTAAAACATAATTACTTCAAACCTTGCATACATTTGTATATGATCACATACAGTGCCTTCTGAAAATATTCATACCCCTTGACTTATTCCACATTTTGTTCTGTTGCAGCCGGAATTCAAAGTTGATCAAAATTGTATTTTTTTCCCTCACACATCTACACACAATACACCATATTAACTGAAAACATGTTTTTAGAAAATGTATTGAAAATTCAATACAGAAATATCTAATTTACATAAGTATTCACACCCCTGAGTCGATACTTTCCAAGGTATTTGTAAATGGAAATAATATTACATGACATTACATTTCCTTCAGGCCACTACTTTACTATCACTTATCTACAATACAAAATCCATGTGTACGTCTGTGTAGAGTGCGTGTCTTATCATGTGTATGTGTGGCTGTGTCTGTGTCTCTTCACAATCCCCGCTGTTCCTTTAGGTGTATTTTTATCTTATTTTTTTATATGATTCTACTGCTTGCATCAGTTACCTGATGTGGAATAGAGTTCCATGTAGCCATGGCTTTATGTAGTACTGTGCACCTCCCATAGTTTGTTCTTGACTTGGGGACTGTGAAGAGACCTTTGGTAACATGCCTTGTGGGGTATGCATGGGTGTCCGAGCTGTGTGCTAGTAGTTTAAACAGACACCTCAGTGTATTCAGCATGTCAACACTTCTTACAAAAACAAGTAATGATGAAGTTAATCTCTCTTCTACTTTGAGCCATGAGAGATTGACATGCATATTATTAATATTAGCTCTCTGTGTACATTTAAGGGCCAGCCGTGCTGCCCTGTTCTAAGCCAATTGTAATTTTCTGAGGTCCCTCTTTGTGGCACCTGACCACACAACTGAACAATAGTCCAGGTGCAACAAAATTAGGGCCTGTAGGACCTGCCTTGTTTATAGTGTTGTTAAAAATGCAGAGCAGACTTTATTATGGACAGACTTTCCCCCATCTTAGTTGCTGTTGTATCAACATGTTTTGACCGTGACAGTTTACAATCCAGGGTTACTCCAAGCATTTTAGTCATCTCAACTTGCTCGATTTCCACATTATTTATTTAGTTTAGTTGAGGTTTAGTGAATGATTTGTCCCAAATACAATGCTTTTAGTTTTTTTAATATTTAGGACTAACTTATTCCTTGCCACCCATTCTGAAACTAACTGCAGCTCTTTACTCAAAGCCAGTGGAATGTCGTTAGTAAAGATTGAAAAAAGTAAGGGGCTTAAACAGCTGCCATGGGGGAATTCCTGATTTTACCTGGATTATGTTGGAGAGGCTTTCATTAAAGAACACCCTCTGTCTTCTGTTAGACAGGTATTTCTTTATCCACAATATAGCAGGGGGTGTAAAGCCATAACACATATGTTTTTCTACCAGCAGACTATGATCGATAATGTCAAAAGCTGCACTGAAGTCTTAGGTAGCGGAATTACTTTTGCTTCCCTCCAGGCCTGAGGGAACAAAACGGCTCCCTCAGTCTTTTATCATCAATTTCTCTCAGCTAATCATCAGTAATTTGTGTAAGTGCCATGCTTGTTCAATGTCCTTCCCTATACGCGTGCTGAAAGTCTGTTGTCGATTTGTTTACAGTAAAATAGCATTGTATCTGGTCAACAACAAAAAAATTCAAAAAGTTGACTACGGGTTGGCAACAGGCTGATTGGTCGGCTATTTGAGCCAGTAAAGGGGGCTTTACTATTCTTAGGTAGCGGAATTACTTTTGCTTCCCTCCAGGCCTGAGGGCACACACTTTCTAGTAGGCTTAGATTGAAGATAGTGGCAATATCGTCTGCTATTAACCTCAGTAATTTTCCATCCAAGTTGTCAGATCCCGGTGGCTTGTCATTGTTGATAGACAACAATAATTTTTTCACCTCTTCCACACTCACTTTACAGAATCCAAAATTACAATGCTTGTCTTTCATAATTTAATCAGTTATACTTAGATGTGTAGTGGCAGCATTTGTTGCTGGTAAGTCATGCCTAAGTTTGTAGAAGCACCATTGTCAGAGATTCTAGCTGTGAGTCTTTCTGCGTGAATCTCTAAGAGCTTTTCACACCTGGATTGTGCAACATTTCCCCATTATTGTTTTCAAAATTCTTGATCATTGTTAGACAACCATTTTCAGGTCTTGCCATAGATTTTCAAACAGATTTAAGTCTAAACTGTAACTTGGCAATATTTAGTGTCTTCTTGGTAAGCAACTCCAGTGTAGATTTGACCTTGTGTATTAGGTTATTGTTCTGCTGAAAGACAAATTAATCTCCCAGTGTCTGGTGGAAAGCAGACAGAACCAGGTTTTCCTCTAGGATTTGGACTGTGCTTATGTTTACGGCTCTCGTTGGGAGAAGGAGACCAAGGCGCAGCGTGGTAGGCGTACATCGTATATTTATTGATGACACCAACAAACAGCAAAATCAAAAACGAAAGCGCACAGTACTGTCAGGAAAAAACACTTAACAGAAAACAAGATCCCACAAAACCCAAAAGGAAAATGACAACTTATATATGATCCCCAATCAGAGACAACGATAGACAGCTGCCTCTGATTGGGAACCATCAAAAACACAAAGAAATAGAAAACATAGATTTTCCCACCCGAGTCACACCCTGACATAACCAAACATAGAGAATAATAAGGATCTCTAAGGTCAGGGCGTGACAGCTTAGCTCCATTCCGTTTCTTTTTTATCCTGAAAAACTCCCCAGTAATGTGGTACTCAGTGGTGACACATTTTTTTAAGTATTACTTTAATGCCTTGTTGCAAACAGAATGGATGTTTTGGAATATTTGCATTCTGTACAGGCTTCCTTCTTTTCACCCTGTCATTTAGTAACTACAATGTTGTTAATCCATCCTCAGTTTTCTCCTATCACAGCCATTAAACTCTGTAACTATTTAAGTCACCATTGGCCTCATGGTGAAATCCCTGAGCGGTTTCCTTCCTCTCAAGCAATGGAGTTAGGAAGGACTCCTGTATCTTTGTAGTGACTGGGTGTATTGATACACCATCCAAAGTGTAATTAATAACTTCACCATGCTCATAGGAATATTTTGTTTTGACCCATCTACAGTTGAAGTCGGATGTTTACATACACTTAGATTGGAGTCATTAAAACTAGTTTTCCAACAACTCCACAAATTTCTTGTTTACAAACTATAGTTTTGGCAAGTTGGTTAGGACATCTACTTTGTGCATGACATAAGTAATTTTTCCCAACAATTGTTTACAGACAGATTATTTCACTTATATTTCACTGTATCACATTTCCAGTGGGTCAGAAGTTTACATGCACTAAGTTGACTGTGCCTTTAAACAGCTTGGAAAATTCCAGAAAATTATGTCATGGCTTTAGAAGCTTTTGATAGGCTAATTGACATCATTTGAGTCAATTGGAGGTGTACCTGTGGATGTATTTCAAGGTCTACCTTCAAACTCAGTGCCTCTTTGCTTGACATCATGGGAAAATCTAAAGAAATCAGCCAAGACATCAGAAACCTCCACAAGTCTGGTTCATCCCTGGGAGCAATTTCCAAACGCCTGAAGGTACCATGTTCATCTGTACAAACAATAGTATGCAAGTATAAACACCATGGGACCATGCAGCCGTCATACTGCTCAGGAAGGAGATGCGTTCTGTCTCCTAGAGATGAACGTACTTTGGTGCGAGAAGTGCAAATCAATCCCAGAACAACAGCAAAGGACCTTGTGAAGATGCTGGAGGAAACGGGTACAAAAGTATCTATATCCACAGTAAATCGAGTCCTAATGACAAAGCACAAAATACTAATTTACATTAGTATTCAGACCCTTCACTCTGTACTTTGTTGAAGCACCTTTGGCAGTGATTACAGCCTCAAGTCTTCTTGGGTATGACGTTAGAGGCTTGGCACACCTGTATTTGGGGAGTTTCTCCCATTCCTCTCTGCCGATACTCTCAAGCTCTGTCAGTTTAGATGGGGAGCGTCGCTGCACAGCTATTTTCAGGTCTCTCCAGAGATGTTCGATTGGGTTCAAGTCCGGGCTCTGACTGGGCCACTCAAGGACATTCAGAGACTTGTCCCGAAGCCACTCATGTGTTGTCTTGGCTGTGTGCTTAGGGTCATTGTCCTGTTGGAAGGTGAACCTTTGCCCCAATCTGAGGTCCTGAGCACTCTGGAGCAGGTTTTCATCAAGGATCTCTCTGTACTTTGCGCCGTTCATCTTTCCCTCGATCCTGATTCGTCTCCCCGACCCTGCTGCTCCAAAACATCCCCACAGCATGATGTTGCCACCACCATGCTTCAACGTAGAGATGGTGCCAGGTTTCCTCCAGACGTGACGCTTGGCATTCAGACCAAAGAGTTCAATCTTGGTTTCATCAGACGAGAGAATCTTGTTTTTTATGGTTTGAAAGTCATTAGGTGCCGTTTGACAAACTCCAAGCGAGCTGTCATGTGCCTTTTACTGAGGAGTGGCTTCTGTCTGGCCACTCCACCATAAAAGCCTGCTTGGTGGAGTGCTGCAGAGATGGTTGTCCTTCTGTAAGGTTCTCCCATCTCCACAGAGGAACTCTGGAGGCTGTCATTGTGACCATTGGGTTCTTGGTCACCCCTCTGACCAAGGCCTTTCTCCCCCGATTGCTCAGTTTGGTCGGGAAGCCAATTGGTGGTTCCAAACTTCTTCCATTTAAGAATGATGGAGGTCCCTGTGTTCTTGGGGAACTTCAATGCTGCAGAAATGTTTTGGTACTCTTCCCCAGATATGTGCCTCGACACAATCCTGTCTCGGAGCTCTACAGACAGTTCCTTAGACCTCATGGCTTGGTTTTTGCTCTGACATGCACTGTCACCTGTGGGACCTTATATTGACAGGAGTGTGCCTTACCAAATCATGTCCAATCAATTGAATTTACCACAGGTGGACTCCAATCAAGTTGTAGAAATATCTCAAGGATGGTCAATGGAAACAGGATGCACCTGAGCTCAATTTCGAGTCTCATAGCAAAGGGTCTGAATACTTATGTATACAAGGTATTTCTGTTTTAAATTTTTAATACATTTGCAAAAACATCTGAAAACCTTTTGTCACTTTTTCATTGTGGGTATTGTGTGTACAGTCATGGCCAAAAGTTTTGAGAATGACATAAATATTCATTTCCACAAAGTTTACTGCTTCAGTGTCTTTATATATATATTTTGTCAGATTTTACTATGGAATACTGAAGTATAATTACAAGCATTTCACAAGTGTCAAAGGCTTTTATTGACAATTACATGAAGTTGATGCAAAGAGTCAATATTTGCAGTGTTGACCCTTCTTTTTCAAGACCTCTAAAATTCTCCCTGGCATGCTGTCAATTAACTTCTGGGCCACATCCTGACTGATGGCAGCACATTCTTTCATAATCAATACTTGGAGTTTGTCAGAATTTGTGGGTTTTTGTTTGTCCACCCGCCTCGAGGATTGACCACAAGTTCTCAATGGGATTAAGGTCTGGGGAGTTTCCTGGCCATGGACCCAAAATATTGATGTTTTGTTCCCCGAGCCACTTAGTTATCACTTTTGCCTTATGGCAAGGTGCTCCATCATGCTGGAAAGGCATTGTTCGTCACCAAACTGTTCCTGGATGGTTGGGAGAAGTTGCTCTAGGAGGATGTGTTGGTACCATTCTTTATTCATGGCTGTGTTCTTAGGCAAAATTGTGAGTGAGCCCACTCCATTGGCTGAGAAGCAACCCCACACATGAATGGTCTCAGGATGCTTTACTGTTGGCATGACACAAGACTAATGGTAGTGCTCACCTTGTCTTTTTTCCGGATTCACCAGACAATCGGAAAGGGGATTCATCAGAGAAAATGACTTTACCCCAGTCCTCAGCAGTCCAATCCCTGTACCTTTTGCAGAATATCAGTCTGGCCCTTCTTGACACCAGGCCATCCTCCTCACTGTGCGTGCAGATGCACTCACACCTGCCTGCTGCCATTCCTGAGCAAGCTCTGTACTGGTGGTGCCCCGATCCCGCAGCTGAATCAACTTTAGGAGACGGTCCTGGCGCTTGCTGGACTTTCTTGGGCGCCCTGAAGCCTTCTTCACAACAATTGAACCGCTCTCCTTGAAGTTCTTGATGATCCGATAAATGGTTGATTTAGGTGCAGTCTTACTGGCCGCAATATCCTTGCCCTTTTTGTGCAAAGCAATGATGACGGCACGTGTTTCCTTGCAGGTAACCATGTTAGACAGAGGAAGAACAATGATTCCAAGCACCACACTCCTTTTGAAGCTTCCAGTCTGTTATTCGAACTCAATCAGCATTACAGAGTGATCTCCAGCCTTGTCCTCATCAACACTCACACCTGTGTTAAATAGAGAATCACTGACATGATGTCAGCTGGTCCTTTTGTGGCAGGGCTGAAATGCAGTGGAAATGTTTTTTGGGATTCAGTTCATTTGCATGGCAAATAGGGACTTTGCAATTAATTGCAATCCATCTGATCACTCTTCATAACATTCTGGAGTATATGCAAATTGCCATCATACAAACTGAGGCAGCAGACTTAATTAATATTTGTGTCATTCTCAAAACCTTTGGCCACGACTGTAGATTGATGAGGATTTCAAGTTATTTAATCCATTTTAGAATAAGGCTGTAACGTAACAAAATGTGGAAAAAGTAAAAGGGTCTGAATACTTTCCAAATGCACTGTATATGGGGGATTGGAACTGATGCAAACAATTACATTGATAGAGGCCACAATCTATCTGCATATATTAAAAACAACAACAAAAAAACATAATCAGAAATCGAAAGCCTCATAAAGCAGGGGAGTGATTGGTAGATGGGTAACAAAAACATATCAGACATTTAATATCTCTTTAAGCATGGTCAAGTTAATAATTATGCTGTGGATTATGTATCAAACCACCCAAACACATCAAAGATACAGTCGTCCTTCTGAACTGAGCTGCATAACAGGAATGAAACTTCTCAGGGATATTACTATTAGGCCTTTGGGGATTTTATAACAGCTACAGTTAGAGGTCGACCGATTAATCGGAAAGGCCGATTAATTAGGGCCGATTTCAAGTTTTCATAACAATCGGAAATCGGTAATTTTGGACGCCGATTTTTTTAAATATATTTTTTTATTAATTTATTTTTTACACCTTTATTTAACTAGGCAAGTCAGTTTAAGAACACATTCTTATTTTCAATGACGGCCTAGGAACGGTGGGTTAACTGCCTGGTTCAGGGGCAGAACGACAGATTTTTACCTTGTCAGCTCAGGGATTCAATCTTGCAACCTTGCGGTTAACTAGTCCAACGCTCTAACCACCTGCCTCACGAGGAGCCCGCCTGTTACGCGAATGCAGTAAGAACCAAAGGTAAGTTGCTAGCTAGCATTAAACTTATCTTATAAAAAACAATCAATCATAATCACTAGTTATAACTACACATGGTTGATGATATTACTAGTTTATCTAGCGTGTCCTGCGTTGCATATAATCGATGCAGTGCGCATTCGCGAAAAAGGACTGTCGTTGCTCCAACGTGTACCTAACCATAAACATCAATGCCTTTCTTAAAATCAAAACACAGAAATATATATTTTTAAGCCTGCATATTTAGCTAAAAGAAATCCAGGTCAGCATGCAATATTAACCAGGTGAAATTGTGTCACTTCTCTTGCGTTCATTGCACGCAGAGTCAGGGTACATGCAACAGTTTGGGCCGCCTGGCTCATTGTGAACTAATTTGCCAGAATTTTACGTAATTATGACATAACATTGAAGGTTGTGCAATGTAACAGGAATATTTAGACTGATGGATGCCACCCGTTAGATAAAATACGGAACGGTTCGGTATTTCACTGAAAGAATAAATGTTTTGTTTTCGAGATGATAGTTTCCGGATTCGACCATATTAATGACCTAAGGCTCGTATTTCTGTGTGTTATGATGTTATAATTAAGTCTATGATTTGATAGAGCAGTCTGACTGAGCGATGGTGCGCACCAGCATGCTCGTAAGCATTCATTCAAACAGCACTTTCGTGCGTTTTGCCAGCAGCTCTGCTGTTTATGACTTCAAGCCTATCAACTCCCGAGATTAGGCTGGTGTAACCGATGTGAAATGGCTAGCTAGTTAGCGGGGTGCGCGCTAATAGCGTTTCAAACGTCACTCGCTCTGAGACTTGGAGTAGTTGTTCCCCTTGCTCTGCATGGGTAACGCTGCTTTGAGGGTGGCTGTTGTCGATGTGTTCCTGGTTCGAGCCCAGGTAGCGGCGAGGAGAGGGATGGAAGCTATACTGTTACACTGGCAATACTAAAGTGCCTATAAGAACATCCAATAGTCAAAGGTATATGAAATACAAATCGTATAGAGAGAAATAGTCCTATAATTCCTATAATAACTACAACCTAAAACTTCCTACCTGGGAATATTGAAGACTCATGTTAAAAGGAACCACCAGCTTTCATATGTTCTCATGTTCTGAGCAAGGAACTTAAACGTTAGCTTTCTTACATGGCACATATTGCACTTTTACTTTCTTCTCCAACACCTTGTTTTTGCATTATTTAAACCAAATTGAACATGTTTCATTATTTTTTTGAGGTTAAATTGACTTTATTGATGTATTATATTAAGTTAAAATAAGTGTTCATTCAGTATTGTTGTAATTGTCATTATTACAAATACATTTTAAAAAACGGCCGATTAATCGGTATCGGCTTTTTGTGGTCCTCCAATAATCGGTATCGGCGTTGAAAAATCATAATCGGTCGACCTCTAGCTACAGTGTTCATTGGCTGTGATGAGAGAAAACTGAGGATGGATCAAAAACATTGTAGTCACTCTACAATAGTGACCTAAATGACAAGAGTGAAAAGAAGAATACAAAAATACAGAATAAAAATATTCAAAAACCTGCATCTTGTATGCCACAAGCCATTAAAGTAATACTGCAAAAAAACACAGCAAAGAAAACACTTTTTGGCCTAAATGCAAAGCCTTATGTTTGGGGCAGATCCAACACAACCCATCCACTTGAGTAACTGCCTCCTTATTTTCAAGCATGGAGGTGGCTGCATAACGGTATGGGTATTATCAAAGCTCAGGATAAGACCCAGATGCAGAAAACAGGAGACAAAGGGCTGCGAGACATAGGTTTAATCCTAGACACATGAAAAGTGTGATGAATACGGAGGGTACGGGGCAACAGAAGATGAACAGCAGAAGGGCTAATGATCTTGGAGATAGGGAAAGGGCCGATAAAGTGGGGGGAAAGTTTGCAGAACTCCACCCGGAGGGGCAGGTCATCAGTGGACTGCCATACCCTCTGCCCGAGACAATACCGGGGAGCCGGGTTCTGGTGGCGGTCCGCTTGTCATCGATACCTGGAGGTGGTTTTGAGAAGAGCCGACCGGGCTCTTTTCCAGGTACAACGACAGCGGCGAACAAACATCTGGGCCGAGGGTATGCCGACCTCTTCCTCTTACTCCGGGAAGAGCAGGGGGATATTCCAGGGAACACTCGAAAGGCGAGAGCCCAGAGTCAGAGCAGGGCAGGGTGTTGCGAGCGTATTCAACCCACACGAGTTGCTAGCTCCAGGTGGTGAGACAAGGCAGGGAAGAGTCGTCTCCAGGTCTCGGTTGGCTCGCTCCGACGGGCCCACTCCAGGACCGAGGAGCTGACAGCATCAGGCACAAACATCCAGTTATCTTTCCCCCCCCCCCCCCCTCCAGGGTTCGGCTGGGAATGCAGCGCCTCACGAACGTGCTTCCCTATTCCCCAGCTGAGTGCCGTCGCTAGCCACGAGGTGGGAAAATGGTCTCGGGGTCCGAGGGTGCAGTTCCTCTCCTATCCTGGTCGTTAAACCGGGTGAAAAGCAGGGCCCACCTAGCTTGCCTGGAATTGAGATGCTTGGCGGTGCTGAGATATTCCAGGGTCTTGTGGTCCTTCCACACAATGAATGGATGTTCCGCCCCCTCCAACAATTATCTCCACTCCTCCAATGCCATCTTCATTGCGAGATGCTCACGATTCCCCACATCGTAGTTCTTCTCTGTGGTATTGAGGCGATGGGAGAAGAAGGCACATGGATGTAACTTGAGGTGCAGGGCAGAGCGCTGGGATAGGACAGCGCCCCACTCCAACATCTGAAGCATCGGGCTCCATCACGAACTGGATGAACCAATATGGGAGCAGTGGTGGAGCAGTGCTTGATGTCCCGGAACACCCGGTCAGCAGCTGGGGACCATGTGAACCTTGGGTGAGGTGAGTGCAGACAGGGGGGAAGCCAGGGTGCTGTAACCCCGGGATAAAGCGGCAATAGAAGTTGGCAAATCCCAGGAAACGTTGCAGCTGCCCTCTGGACGTAGGCTGGGGGCAATCAACCACTGCTCTCACCTTCCCAGAATCCATCTGTACATTCCCTGCAGCGATGATGTAACCAAGTAAGGGGATGGTGGAGTGATGGAATTCCGCATTTCTCTGCATTTCACAAAAAGCTGGTTCTCCAGGATACGCTGGAGGAACTGTCGGATGTGGAGCACGTGTTCTTGGGCTGAGTGGGAGAAAACAAAGATGTCATTGAGGTAGACGAAAATGAACTGGTTCAACATGTCGCAGATAACGTATTTAACCAGGGCCTGGAACACAGCAGGGGGGTGTTGGTAAGTCCAAATAGCATGACCAGGTATTCGTAGTGGCCGCTGGCCATGTTGAAGGTAGTCTTCCTCTCATCCCCTTCCCGTATCCGCACCAGATGGTAGGCGTTCCGCAGGTCCAATTTGGAGAAAACGGTGGCCCCCTGGAGCGGCTCGAAGGCCGAGGCGATGAGTGGAAGCGGGTAGCAGTTCTTCACCGTGATTTCATTGAGTCAGTCCCCGGTAGTCGATGCACGGGTGCAGGGTTTTGTCCAACTTCTCCACAAAGAAGAAACCTGCACCGGCGGGGGAGGCTGAAGGACAGATACACCCTGTAGCTAGAGAGTCCTCGATATAGGTCTGCATAGCCTTGGTCTCCAGACCCGACAGAGAGTACAGTCGTCCCCAGGGCGGTGGGGTGCCAGGGAGAAGGTCGATCCCGCAGTCATAGGGTCGGTGTGGAGGAAGTGAAGTGGCCCGGGCATTACAGAAAACCTCCTGGTACTCTGCGGGAATGGCGGAGAGGTCCAGGGCAACTTCCAAGCCCACAGGAAGACGTCCCAGGGCAGACTGTGCTTACTTCAGACAATGGGCGTGGCAGAACGGGCTCCAGCCCATAAAGGCACCAGCAGTCCAGTTTATGAGGGGATTGTGTCGCTGGAGCCAAGATAATCCCAATACCACAGGAACCTGAGGACACTTAATCAGCATGAATTGGATTGCCTCGCTGTGGTTCCCTGACACTCGTAGGTTGATGGGAGTAGTATTGTGAGTGACCTGGCCTATAGAGGTTCCATCCAGCACTCTAATGTCCATGGGAATGGAGGGGGGCTGAGTGGGGAAGCTCTGCTCGTACGCCAGAGTAGCGTCCAAAAAACTCATCGGCCCAAGAGTCGATGAGTACCCGAAGGGATTTCGACTGGTTCCCCCACAGCAGGATAGCATGGAAAGGATAGCGAGTAAGGGGAGAGGAAAGGTTCACCGTATGGCTCACCAGAGTACCTGCCCCTTCTTGATGAGCCTGGGTTTTTAATGGGCAGGTAGCTACAAATGGCCCGTAGCTCCATAATAAAGACAGCTCTGGGTGTGGAGTCGGCGTAAGCGCTCAGCCGGAGTCAATCTAGCCATGCCCAGTGCATGGACTCCGAAGGAGGCGAGTCGGCAGCCCTTGGTGATTCCCGAGAGAACTCGGGTGACGTCGGGTTCACTCGGACATGTAGACTTCAGGGGTCTCTGGGATTCTTCAGAGGCGAGGTGGGAATCGAGGGCGGACGAAGGCGACAGAGCACAGATTCCCTTTCCCTCCTACGTTCTCGAAGCCGCTAATCGATCCGGATAGTCAAGGCTATGAGAGACTCAAGGTCCATGGGCAGCTCCCGGGCTGCGAGCTCATCTTTGATCACCTCCGATAATCCGTGAAGGAACATGTCGAACAATGCTTCCGGGTTCCAGGCACTCTCAGCCGCCAATGTGTGAAAATCCACTGCGTAGTTTGCCACACTACGGGAGTCTTGACGTAGCTGGAGGAGCTTACAAGCAGCCTCTCTCCCGGAAAATTAAGAATCAAACATTTTCCGAACTTCCGCCACAAACTCCTCCAGATTGAGGCAGAGAGCGAACTGTTGCTCCCACACCGCCGTATCCCAGGCAAGTGCCCTTCCGGACAACAGCGTTATGATGTATCCTATCCTCGAGCAGTCTGAGGGGAACGAAGAAGGCTGCAGCTCGAAAATGAGGGAGCACTGAGAGAGAAAAGCCAGGCAGGTTCCAGAATCTCCAGCGTAACGCTCAGGAGGAGGTGAGCTTGGTTCTCAGGACACAGGGTTAGGCTGGGAGATTACTGGTGTGAACCGTTGCCCAGTAGGGAATGTATTTAACGCCAGGTCATAGCGTTCTGCCAGGGTATGGAGTCCCTCCATAAGACATTGCAGTAAGTTCTCGTGTCTTCCAATGGTGACTCCTTGCAGGGAGACAGCATTGTGGAGCTGGTCTGAATCTGCTGGGTCGGTCATGGCAAGTTCCTACTATCAGAGCTCAGGATAAGACCCAGATGCAGACAGCTAGAGTCACAGATGTTTATTGACCCAAACAGGGGGCAGGCAAAAGACAGGTCAAAGGCAGGCAGAGGTCTGTAATCCACGGAGTCTTTAAGGTACAGAACAGCAGGCAGGCTCGGGGTCAGGACAGGCAGAGGTTCATAAACGGGGCAGAGTCAGGCTCGTACAGAACGGCAGGCAGGCTCGGGGTTAGGGCAGGCAGAATGTTGACAAAGAATGACAATTAAATACATTTTATCCCACTTTGTAACACAATAAAATGTGAAGAAATCCAAGGGGTCTGAATACTTTTGCAAGGCACTGTATACATCTCATTGGAGTTGAGTGGCGATGAGTGTTTGGCTGGGCTGGAGCTCTGACTACATCGAGTCGCTGTCAGTCGATACTTATAAAAATGTCAATTTTGTTATGCTTTCCTTGTACCTTCAGTGGGGTCCAAAATATGATGGTCAGATGACATGAAAATAGAGGTCTTTGGCCAATCACACAAATGGTTGAATGGCCTTTGAAAGAACAATGCATATGCAGAAAATACTTAATCCCTACTGTAAAATATGGTGGTGGATATTTTATGTTATGGGGCTATTTTGCATCCACTGGTCCTGGAGCCCTTGTTAACCTCTCTTGGGTACGTGAGACGTTAGCGTCCCACTTCTTCAACAGCCAGTGAAACTGCTGGGTGCCAATTTCAAATACAGAAATACTCATTATAAAAATTCAGAAAACAAAACATATTTTACATAGGTTTAAAGATTAACTTCTTGTGAATCCAACCACGGTGTCGGATTTTAAAATGCTTTACGGCGAAAGCATACCTTACGATTATTTGAGAACATTGCCCAGCAGACAAATCATTAAAAACAGTAACCAGCCAAGTAGAACAGTTACACAAGTCAGAAATAGAGATAAAATTAATCACTTACCTTTGATGATCTTCATATGGTTGCACTCAGCAGACATTAATTTACTCAATAAATGTTCCTTTTGTTCGATAAAGTCTCTTTATAGCCAAAAACCTCAGTTTTGTTCACGCGTTTTCTTCAGTAATCCACAGGCTCAAACGCAGTCAAAACAGGCAGAAAAAAATCCAAATTGTATCTGTAAAGTTCATAGAAACATGTCAAACGATGTTTATATTCAAACCTCAGGTTGTTTTTAGCCTAAATAATCAATATTATTTCAACCGGACAATAACGTCGTCAATTTAAAAGGTAAACAAGAAAGGCACTCTCTCGGACTCGCGCATGAAAAAGCTCTGACACTTTAGGGTCCACTCATTCAGACTGCTCTTACTTCCTCATTTTTCAGAATACAAGCCTGAAACAATTTCTAAAGACTGTTGACATCTAGTGGAAGGCATAGAAACTACAATTTGAGTCCTAAGTCAATGGATACTGTAATGGCATTGAATAGAAAACTACAAAACCCCCCAAAAAGCGACTTCCCAAATTGATTTTTCTCAGATTTTCGCCTGCCAAATCAGTTCTGTTATACTCACAGACACAATTTTAACAGTTTTGGAAGCTTTAGAGTGTTTTCTATCCAAATCTACCAGTTATATGCATATCATATCTTCTGGGCCCGACAAGCAGGCAGTTTAATTTGGGCATGCATTTCATCCAAAATTCCGAATGCTGCCCCTACCCTAGAGAAGTTAAGGTCAACGGCATCATGCACTTTAGCCAGTACCAGGACATTTTAGCCAAAAACCTGGTGCCCTCTGCCAAGAGGCTGAAACTTGGCCACAAGTGGATCTTCCAGCAAGACAATAACCCCAATCCACAAAGCAATGGTTAATTTACCACTAAATCAACATTTTCCGGACTAGAGCGCCATTGAAGGGCAGTCCATAAGCGCAGATTTGAAAGAAATTCTTAAACAAAATCTCTTTCTCTTTCATCATCTAATCATGGCATGGGGTTGTTCAATGACAGACTTTTATTTGTTTAAAATCTATCTATTGATGGTTTCATTTCAGAGAGACAAATAATGTTTTGTAGCAAAACGCTATATAGCCACCTCTCTCTCAGAGAAATAAGTTGTACTGCTAGGTTTTCATAGTCAAATGTGACAAATAACTGCTTAACTTTTTTTGCATACAATTAAGCTCAGTATTTGTATTGTTTATTTCATACAGTCTTTTGTGCTCAGCTTTATCAAGGGATCCAATAATGTTGGACCCCACTGTATGTTTGTCCTGTGTAAATGCAAGCTTTTATTTTGGAGCATCCCAGAGTTGCCTCCTCACTGTTGACGTTGAAACTGGTGTTTTGCGGGTACTATTTAATGAAGCTGCCAGTTGAGGACTTGTGAGGCGTCTGTTTCTCAAACTAGACACTCTAATGTACTTGTCCTCTTGCCCAGTTGTGCACCGGGGCCTCCCACTCCTCTTTCTATTCTGGTTAGAGCCAGTTTGCGCTATTCTGTGAAGGGAATAGTACACAGCGTTGTACGAGATCTTCAGTTTCTTGGCAGTTTCTCGCAAGGAATAGTCTTCATTTCTCGGAACATTTCTAAGTGAGCCCAAACTTTTGAACGGTAGTGTACATCTGTTAAAAAATGTAAGCTATAATTAGTCATGTCTCAATAGTATCATTATTACTCATTTGTCAATTAGACATAAAGGTAACTGCCAAAATAATGGAAACACTTGAGTAATATACAAAGTATATTGAAAGCAGGTGCTTCCACACAGGTGTGGTTCCTGAGTTAATTGAGCAATTAACGACCCATCTTGCTGGGAAGGCCATTATTTTGGCCCTTACTTTGGCTACCATGTACATGCCCCCATAGGATGACAATGCTGCCATCCACAGGGTTTGATGAGCATGAGAACGATGTAAACCATATGCCATATCAGTCACCAGATCTCAACCCAGTTGGTGCCTGAGGAAGCATTTTCCACCACCATCAACAAAACACCAAATAATGAAATTTCTCGTGGAAGAATGGTGTCGCATCCCTCAAATAGAGTTCCAGACACTTGTACAATCTATGCCAATGTGCATTGAAGCTGTTCTGGGTCGTAGTGGCCCAATACCCTATTAAGACACTTTATATGTGACTTGTTTCAGGAAACTTGGCGTATGTCACGGCACTACTTTACAGGAGAGCCATTTAAACGTAAACCTTTTTATCGAAATGTGTTTTTGGCGGAAATGCCTTCTGGAACATGTGAACTTTCATGTGCCTTAATAACAAACGTGTGTGCCATCTGTAAATATGAATAAAATTGTTAAATTACGAGCCTAGTTGGTTTAGCCACAGAAAAAGCCAGCAACCTTCCTAGCCATGATTGGCTGACATAATGAGTGGGTTGGACATGCCGAGAGATTAATTTAGATTTGTCTGCCATATAGCCCGCTTCTGTCTATTTGAGCCGGTCAGTATGTGTAGGTCATCCTGTCTAACGTGGCTTATTTTTAAATATATTGCATAGTAGAACTGCATAAGTGTTGCTCTCCACTTTCTGGAGGACCAAGTTTTGAAGTCAGTGGAATTACAGTATGATAGCTAAGGAGACTTGTCTCCGGGTTACATCTTCAAACTAAGGGCAACTATGGCATCCGTGACAGGGATAAGCGTCCATCCATGATGCATACGGGAAAAATAATCTAGCTAGCTACATTTTCAGATAATACATGTTTCTAATTTTAACAGAAAGTAATTTTAATTTCACGTTAAACTGTACTTTTAGCTGTCTGGCTTGCTAAAGTTACATGTATGATCTGTATCTCAGAGCCATTTGCTTTGCTAGTTATAGCCTAATTTTAGGTAGCTAACATTGAACCTGGTTTGTTAGCTATGTGCAGATTCATGCAGGGTAGTAAAGTCATGAGTTGGGATTATGGTTCATTATTTACCTAGCTAGCGACATGTCTTAAGAAAAGACTCCACCATGCAAGTAACCATTTCAATAGAATGTCACTGCGACAACTGTTGATAGACATAGCTGGTAAATTGGCTGTGGCTATCCACTCCGAAATCAGAGCACTCTCGTCTGAGTGTGCCAGAGTGCAGAATAACTGACTCATTTATAAACGTTCAACACCATTGAATAAGGCCGGTGTCAGTAAACTTTGGAAAAATAGCTTAAGTTGTTGCCAGCAACACAGTTGTAGTCACCAACCCTCTGGATAACATAAAAGCAGCCTAACCAGCTCTGCTAGGGCGAGTAAAATGGTCAGTGAGCTGTTCTCTCATTTGTGTCTGGAAGTAGCTAGTAGCCAGTTAGCTTGGGTGCTTGACTGCTGTTGTTAGGACAGAATGCTCGGATCAACGCTTAAAGATATGGGTGGTGCTAAAGCTTAAAAGGGTGTGAACAATGCTGAATGGGTGTAGACAAAGAAGAGCTCTCCAGTAAGTCCAAAAAATTCTATGGCCATTTTCTCAAAAGTGAGGTTACAAGTTTATCAACTTTCAAAGCAGAATTACTTTCCCATTGTTCCTCAAATGCAGTGTATGATATACCATTTTGTAGTTCTGTGTTTCTGCTTTTATCCAATGTAAAAAACTGAATCAAGGCGGTCGGTCACATATTGGTGTTTCCTTTATTTTGGCAGTTACCTGTAGCTAGTTGTATTCCATTTTAATTCAGCCAATTCAGAAGATAACACACAGAATTAAATTAATGAATGAAAAAGTTCCCATTGTTCTCTTAAGGGCCATTCAGTTCATAGATTGAACTGACTGAATTAAAATGCTTTCAATGGAAAGTACAGACATTGTTCTACTGTATGCATCAAATGTGAGTTAGTTAAAGCCTCATACAGTAGTGCTCTGACTCTGGAAGGTTACTGTCATTTTCACACAATTCATGCACTCTGTCCCTCAAACAGTCTGTTTTAATCCCACTAAAGCAGACTCAGCATGCTGGACTTTTATGAACGTGCTTTTCTCAGAATGGACAGGCTAATTTAATGGAGGTGAAGCTAATTCCAAGCTTTGACTGGCCCCGTAATGGCGTGCCAGAACAAATGCGAGCAGAAGTCCTTGGAGTCTTGAAGATTGACTTTGCAATGAGAACATGGGTGCTTTTTTGTCCATCCATCTCAGTATACCGGCACTGCCTGAAAACCGAGGGACCTTCTACATCCACTTCATCTCCAAAATATAATTGATGCCGTCATAAGTCTCTTTCCTACAGAGAATAGAAGTTCTAGAAAAGCTGAACTTTTCTAATGCTGGCTGCAGATTTTGCTGGGGATTTTGTCCAGCAGTAGATAGTGGCTGATGGTGGGTGGTGGGGGGAGGGGCTGGGGTCATGTTCCACAGAGATTAAATTACTCTAGTACATAATTCTATGGTGTAGTCTATCACAGGGAGTAAATAACAGAATAGCCTAAGCATGGGACATGTGAACAGAGATGACATTGTACACAATTATTTATTCATAATTGAGGAGAATCAAATCAAAGTTTATTTGTCACGTGTGCTGAATACAACAGGTATATAGACCCTACAGTGAAATGCTTACCTACAGGCTCTAACCAACAGTGCAAAAAAGGTATTATGTGAACAATAGGTAAGTAAAGAAATAAAAACAACAGTAAAAAGACAGTGAAAAATAGCAGTAGCGAGGATATATACAGTAGCGAGGCTTTAACAGTAGCGAGGCTGCATACAGGCATCGGTTAGTCGGGCTGATTGAGGTAGTATGTACATGTAGATATGGTTAAAGTGACTATTCATATATGATGAACAGAGAGTAGCAGTAGCGTAAAAGAGGGGTTGTCGGGTGGTGGGTGGCAGGACACAATGCAGATAGCCCGGTTAGCCAATGTGCGGGGGCACTGGTTGGTCGGGCCAATTGAGGTAGTTGTAACGCTCGTCCTCCTCCTCATCTGAGGATGAGCATGGATCGGACCAAAACGCAGCGTGGGTTGAATACATATTTGTTTATTTAAGAAAGACGAAGACGGAAAAACTCTTAAACAAACTACAAAACAATAAACGACGTGAACAGACCTGAACTTGTGAACATAATACATGAACGCACGAACAGGAAGGAACACACTAATTAAATAAACGAAACGAACGAAAACAGTCCCGTGTGGCACAAACACTGACACAGGAACAATCACCCACAAACAAACAGTGAGAACAGCCTACCTTAATATGGTTCTCAATCAGAGGAAACGTAAAACACCTGCCCCTGATTGAGAACCATATCAGGCTAATTGAACATGGACCCAACATAGAAACACATAACATAGAATGCCCACCCAGCTCACGTCCTGACCAACTAAACAAAGACAAAAACAAAGGAAATAAGGTCAGGAACATGACAGTAGTATGTACATGAATGTATAGTTAAAGTGACTATGCATATATGATAAACAGAGAGTAGCAGCAGCGTAAAAGAGGGGTTCGCAAATAGTCCGGGTAGCCATTTGATTACCTGTTCTGGAGTCTTATGGCTTGGGGGTAAAAACTGGTACCGCTTACCATGCGGTAGTAGGGAGAACAGTCTATGACTGGGGTGGCTGGGGTCTTTGACAATACTTTTCAGTAAAGCTTCAAGCAAATAATTAATTGTTGATTGTTCTTGGAACATGTGCTATGCATTATGCATTGCAGGGAGAGCACTTTTGATGCCCACCACACAACAAGACCTCCTCAGCCTGAAGGTCGCAGGCATAAATCAAAGGTTGTCTTCTTCCCTGTACTGTATATTTCAGTGCTCAAGTTCAGTGAGTTTAGGTAACCCAAAGTTGCCACTGTTCATTCTATTTGATGAAAGGGGTGAGCAGAATCTCATAGTAAAAATGTAAAATGTCCTTCAATAGAAGTGCTCAAACAATGCATTCTTTTGTGTTTCATAAACTATTTGCATATGGTGGCTCCACCTCAGTAATTTTAAATTAAAAGGGAATACATTAAATCAAAAGTATAGGCATCCTCAAGCATTACAGGACATGGATTAATTGGCAGCAATCATAACACCATGACTCTTGAATGCTAAGTTGAGAGCGATAACGCTGCCTGCTGTCTACAACAGACAATTATGAAATGATACATCCCATAACCTACAAACACTGCTTAAGATTATTAACACAATATAATTGAAGGAATATGCCATATAATTTTCATAATAAATATACTCTATAAGATCACTATAAATAGCCATATTGTTTGGCCATATTACAGCAGAACTTGAGCCAAAGAGATAGCATTTCATCATCGTTATTTAAGAGTAAGCTGAGGTGTCAATCACTCAGTGATGCAGGGCTAATGTTTTAAGCGTGGTTCCATGTTGGGGTGTAAGTGCTGAAGAGACCATGCTGGTCCTGTAGAGTCAGCCGGATCCATGGCCCCAGTGACTGATCTGTCACACAGAGCCATACAGACTCCATCAAGCCATAACCCTATGACTCCAGGCAGCACTCTTCAGCCCTTTGGGCATCTCCTCAGGCTCGTCTGTGCTGACAAACTGGGGAGAGACATTCTCCCCATCCCCATAGCTTTAAAAAGTTTCTACAGTCAGCATTTGGTATTAGTTTTGGGGATAGGGGTATGTTCACTTCCTTTTTCGACAAGTTTAAGTTCCTAAACCTCTTTTCATCACTTGAATGAGTCATATTTTGGATTAAATGAAGGAAAGGATATGGTAAATATACAGTTCACACAGACTCATTTGATATTGTTACCGATCATGGCTGAGGTTGGTCATGCCTTGGCAAATGCATTGGGCTGAAAGATTTTACAGAGTTTCAATTCATATAAGGAAATCAGTCAATTTAAATGAATTCATTAGGCCCTAATCTATGGATTTCACATTACTGGGAATACAGATATGCATCTGTTGGTCACAGCTACCTCACAAAAAAAAGTCAGTATCTGGTGTGACCCCAATTTGCCTCATGGAATGCACACATCTCCTTCACATAAAGTTCATCAGGATGTTGATTGTGGCCTGTAGAATGTTGTCCCACTCTCAATGGCTGTGTGGAATTGCTGGATATTGGCGGGAACTGGAAAACGATGTCGTACACGTCGATCCAGAGCATCTCAAACAAGCACAATGGGTGACATGTCTGGGGACAGACCATGGAAGAACTGGGACATTTTCCGCTTTCAGGAATTGTGTACAGATCATTGCGACATGGGGCCATGCATTATCATGCTGAAACATGAGGTGATGGGAGCGGATGAATGGCACGACAATAGGCCTCAGGATCTCGTCATGATATGCATGATATGCAAATTGCAATCAATAAAATGCAATTGTGTTCGTTGTCCGTAGCTTATGCCTGCCCATACTGTACCATCACAACGTTGATATCAGCAAACCGCTCGCCCACACGATGCCATACACGCTGTCTACCATCTGCCCGGTACAGTTGAAACCAGGATTAATCCGTGAAAAGCACACATCTCATCTCCAGAGTTCCAGTGGCCATCAAAGTTGAGGATTTGCCCACTGAAGTCAGTTACTGAAGACAGTTTGTGTAGAAATTCACAGTTTCATCAACTCTCCGGGTGGCTTGTCTCAGACGTCAGGTGAAGAAGCCGGATGTGGCAGTCCTGGGCTGGCATGGTTACACGTCGTCTGCGTTTGTGAGGCTGGATGGATGTACTGCCAAATTCTCTAAAATGACGTCGGAGGTGGCTAATGGTGACATTTTCTGGCAACAGCTCTGGTTGACAATCCTGCAGTCAGTGTGCCAATTACATCCTCCCTCAAAACTTGAGATATCTGATGCATTGTATGACAAAATTGCACATTTTACAGTGGCCTTTTATTGTTCCCAGCACATTTTTTTTTATTTAACAAGGTATGTTGACTGAGAACACATTCTCATTCACAGCAATGACCTGGGAATAGTTACAGGGGAGGGGGGATGAATGAGCCCATTGTAAAATGGGGAGGATTAGGTGACCATGATGGTATGAGAGCCAGATTAGGAATTTAGCAGTTAACAACCCTACTTTTACAATAAGAGCCAGGGGATATTTTAGTGACCACAGTGAGTCAGGACACCCGTTTAACTTACCACCCAAAAGACAGCACCCTGCCCTGTGATATTTTTTTAGACCAGAAGTAAGAGTGGCTCCTACTTGTCTTCCAACACCACTTCCAGCAGCATCTGGACTCCCATCCAGGGACTGACCAGGACCAACCCTGCATAGCTTCAGAAGCAAGCCAGCAGTGGGATGCAGGGTGGTATGCCACTGGCAATGATCATGCTGTTTAATCAGGTTATTGATATGCCACACCCGTCAGGTGAATGGATTATCTTGGCAAAGGAGAAATGCTTACTAACAGAGATGTAAACACATTTGTACACACAATTTGAGAGAAAACATTTGTTGCGTATGGAACATTTATTTCAGCTCATGAAACATGGGACCAACACTTTATATTTTGTGTTTATATTTTTGTTCAGTCATACATAATGGTAATAATTTATTTGAATGGTAAATCTTTATTGATAAACTGGGTAAGTCAAGATGTAGCCTAGGCCTATCCACAATACAGGTGAATGCATATTCAATTTTATAATTTTTTTATTTAACCTTTATTTAACCAGGTAGGCTAGTTGAGAACAAGTTCTCATTTCCAACTGCAACCTGGCCAAGATAAAGCACAGCAGTTCGACATATACAACACAGAGTTACACATGGAATAAACAAACATACAGTCAATAATACAGTAGAAAAAAATAAAAGTCTATATACAGTGAGTGCAAATGAGGTAAGATAAGGGAGGTAAGGCAATAAATAGGCCATGGTGGCGAAGTAGTTACAATATAGCAATTAAACACTGGAATGGTAGATGTGCAGAAGATGAATGTGCAAGTAGAGATACTGGGGTGCAAAGGAGCAAGATAAATAAATAAATACAGTATGGGGATGAGGTAGTTGGATGGGCTGTTTACAGATGGGCTATGTACAGGTGCAGTGATCTGTGAGCTGCTCTGACAGCTGGTGCTTAAAGCTAGTGAGGGGGATAAAGGAGGGAGAGATAAGATAGGGAGTCTCCAGCTTCAGTGATTTTTGCAGTTCGTTCCAGTCATTGGCAGCAGAGAACTGGAAGGAAAGGCGGCCAAAGGAGGAATTGGCTTTTGGGGTGACCAGTGAGATATACCTACTAGAGCGCGTGCTACGGGTGGGTGCTGCTATGGTGACCAGTGAGCTGAGATAAGGCGGGGCTTTACCTAGCAACGACTTATAGATGACCTGGAGCCAGTGGGTTTAGCGACGAATATGAAGCGAGGGCCAGCCAACGAGAGCATACAGGTCGCAGTGGTGGGTAATATATGGGGCTTTGGTGACAAAACGGATGGCACTGTGATAGACTGCATCCAATTAGTTGAGTAGAGTGTTGGAGGCTATTTTATAAATGACATCGATCAATAGGAGTGTGTGCATGCATTGAGTTATTGAGTTTGTTTTGGCTGATTTAATGGGGCTACAGATGACAAAAAAATTAGTTTCCCTTCCATTTAGGACCTATTTTATTGTACTGATCAACATTTGTGTGGAAGTAGCTTATTTCATAAAAATAATGACATAATTCATGAGGCAGTCAGTTCGCTGAGGCAATATATATCTTTGGGGGAGAGGTGTGAGAGACCTAATAAGTGAATTAATAAAGTTTTTGGTGGCAATCAGATTTGAAATCAGCATATTTTGCATTATGGTTTGCATATTATGACAAAGTACTAGGGTAGTGAATTGATGTCAGTTAAGTTGTCATCTAGCAAGGAAAGTTAGCCTACAAAGCTGGAAGATACTGGTAACTTTGTCACGTGGAGCGGAACAGGTGAACACAAGAGCAGACTCAGACGAGGAGACTGGGATGAGGTAACCAAGGTATTTATTGAAACACAGGGGGGAAGATGGGATGCAGGCCAGGGGAAGCTTGGGCGGGTTGCAGGAAACCGTGCGGAGGCTGAGGCTGGAGCGAGGGGAGTTGGGACTGGGTAAGCAGGTCCAGAGAGGAATCCAAGGACGCAGAGAAGTGGGGGGGTCCAGGACAGAGTAGCAGGACTGACGAGACGCGGGACTGGAGACGGGCCAAAGTCAGAGTGGGCAGAACTGTAGCGGAGAGGAAAACAGCGTCAAGCAAGGGAAAACAGGCATAACACGACAACAGGAACAAATGGCTAAAACCGCAGACTGACTGAGCAGAGGTTACGATCTGGCAGCGTGGAAGTGGCAGGGCTGAGTATTTTTAGAGGTCTTGATTATGGAACAGGTTGCAGCTGGTGGGGATCTGCTCTGCCTCCAGCACACCTGTCTCACCCACACAGAGAGGAAGAGGGAGAAAGACTGGGGGAGTGGCTGCAGGTTAGGGAGACACAGGATGAGAAGTAGAGGGCGTGGCAGGAGCAGATGTAACAATCTCCTTCCATTGTAAAGTGTTCTAGCCTGTATGGACATTGTTTTGTGAACAGTAATTACAATTTTCAACATTTATACATGCCGTGGTGCTTATTAAAGTGTTAACTTCTTTGCATCATGAGTGGGGAGCTAACATGATGCAGCCCAGACTCCCAGTGCAGGCTAGCAATGAGTCAGTGGAGCAGACAGGGTGCTCTATAATAAGAGGTTGGCTGTGCTGATAGACAGGCTTGATCTGTGAGACACATTTGACAGAAGTACCGAAAGTAACACAAATTCCAGTACCAAACTGTTTCTCATATTCTAGTATCGAAAAAGTACAGAAGTTTCAGTATACTGTGCAACACTAACTTCATGTGAGTGAAAATAGCTGTAGAATATCATAACTCATTGTAATATTTCTACTACTGTACATTGCATTTTAGTTACACAGTTTATGCACACCGAATATTTAAAGTGCCTTCAGAAAGTATTCATACCCCTTGACTTATTCCACATTTTGTTGTGTTACAACCAGAATTCAAAATGTATTAAATATGTTTTTTTATCACCCATCTACACACAATACCACATTATGACGAAGTGAAAACATGCTTTTGGAAATGTTTGCAAATGTATTGAAAATCAAATACAGAAATATTCTATTTACGTAAGTATTCACACCCCTGAGTCAATACTTTGTAGAAGCACCTTTGGTAGCAATTACAGCTTTGAGTCATCTTGGGTATGTCTGTATCAGCTTCCACATCTGGATTTGTGGATTTTCTCAAATTCTTCATTTTCTCAAGCGCTGTTAAGTTAGATTAGGTGCAGCGGTGAACTGCAATTTTGAAGTCTTTCCACAGATTTTCAATGGGATGTAAGTCTGGGCTTTGGCTAGGCCACTCTTTTACATTCCAGCATTGCTTTGGTTGTATGCTTGGGGTCATAGTCCTTTTGGAACGGAAATCTTCTTCCCAGTTTAAGGTTGTTTGCACTCATTTACCGGACTCATATGCATTGGTTGCGTAATCTGATTAGGGCGCCGACCCACAATTCTCAGAATGACAGAACTTTAGTTTATGGTAATTCATCTTAACAGAACATGCAACTCGGATGCAACGGCATGCGTCATTCTTACCGAATTCCGATGAGCAATTTGAAGATGTTGGAATACATAGGCGCCACATCCATAAGGCTAGGGGAAGCTAAGCTTTTCCTAAAGTAAATTGAATTAAATTGCCAAAATTATATAGCCTAATTAGCTTACTCCTGTCTATACATACATGAATAAAATCATAAAAACTAAGCTACTACACCAGAAAGCATGATTTGGCCACAGAGGATCTAAAAACTAAAACAACACATTGTTTTAAATCGCATATCCTACAGTCAGAAGGGCCCACAAAATAACAAATATTGTTAGTGAAAAGCAGAGAGACCCAGCCAGGCATATCGCAATATTTAAAACAGTTTGGAAAACAAATGGCTATTGCTGTAAAGAGAAGGCAATGAAAAGACTCCAATCTGCCTTTTAGTTATCAAAATACTCAACTTAATTGAGTGAATCAAATGGCTACCCAGACTATTTGCATTGCCCCCCCCCTGTCACGTTCCTGACCTTATTTTCCTTTGTTTTGTCTTTGTTTAGTTGGTCAGGACGTGAGCTGGGTGGGCATTCTATGTTATGTGTTTCTATGTTGGGTTCATTGTTAATTAGCCTGATATGGTTCTCAATCAGGGGCAGGTGTTTTAGGTTTCCTCTGATTGAGAACCATATTAAGGTAGGCTGTTCTCACTGTTTGTTTGTGGGTGATTGTTCCTGTGTGAGTGTTTGTGCCACACGGGGACTGTTTCGTCCGTTCGTTCGTTCGTACGTTCCTGTTCGTGCGTTCTTGTTTTATGTTCTCAAGTACAGGTCTGTTCACGTCGTTTTGTTATTTTGTCAAGTGTTCGTCTTTCTTTAAATAAATCATTATGTATTCAACCCACGCTGCATATTGGTCCGATCCTTGCTCATCCTCAGACGAGGAGGAGGACGAGCGTTACACCCCCCCCCCCCCCCCCCCTTCTACACCGCTGCTACTCTGTTATTATCTATGCATAGTCACTTTAATAACTCTACCTACATGTACATATTAGCTCAATTACCTCGACACTGGTGCCCCCACACATTGACACTGTACCGGTACCCCCTGTATATAGCCCGTCTAATGTTATTTACTGCTGCTCTTTAATTGTTTGTTATTCTTATCTCTTACTTTATTTTAGGTATTTTCTTAACTGCATTGTTGGTTAAGAGCTTGTGAGTAAGCATTTCACTGTAAGCTCTACCTGTTGTATTCGGCGCATGTGACAAATAAAATTTGATTTGAAAAGTATCTTATTGGCACCAGCAGAGAACATCGGCCATATCCCCGGTGAGTGTATATATTCACTGTCTTTATCATTGGGTCAGTGCCACATTTGTTTGTTTTTGGACAAAAATTTACTCCAGGTTAGATGGACATCATATTGTACTTGTGTCTCCCGTTTTCGTAGGCCTAATATATGTAGTCGGAAGTTTACATATGCCTTAGCCAAATACATTTCAACTCAGTTTTTCACAATTCCTGACATTTAATCCTAGTAAAAATTCCATGTCTTAGGTCAGCTAGGATCACCACTTTATTTTAAGAATGTGAAATGTCAGAATAAGAGTATAGAGAATTATTTATTTCAGCTTTTATTTCTTTCATCACATTCCCAGTGGGTCAGAAGTTTACATACACTCAATTAGTATTCGGTAGCATTGCCTTTAAATTGTTTAACTTGGGTCAAACGTTTCGGGTAGCCTTCCACAAGCTTCCCACAATAAGTTGGGTGAATTTTGGCCCATTCCTCCTGACAGAGCTGGTGTAACAGAGTCAGGTTTGTAGGCCTCCTTGCTCGCACACGCTTTTTCAGTTCTGCCCACAATTTTCTATAGGATTGAGGTCAGCGCTTTGTGATGGCCACCCCAATACCTTGACTTTGTTGTCCTTAATCCATTTTGCCACAACTTTGGAAGCATGCTTGGGGTCATTGTCCATTTGGAAGACCCATTTGCGACCAAGCTTTAACTTCCTGACTGATGTCTTGAGATGTTTCTTCAATATATCCACATAATTGTCTTGCCTCATGATGCCATCTATTTTGTGAAGTGCACCAGTCCCTCCTGCAGCAAAGCACCCCCACAACATCCTGCAGCCCCCGTTCTTCACGGTTGGGATGGTGTTCTTTGGCTTGCAAGCGTCCCCCTTTTTCCTCCAAACATAATGATGGTCATTATGGCCAAACAGTTATATTTTTGTTTCATCAGACCAGAGGACATTTTTCCAAAAAGTACGATCTTTGTCTCCATGTGCAGTTGCAAACCGTAGTCTGGCTTTTTTTATGGCGGTTTTGGAGCTGTGGCTTCTTCCTTGCTGAGCGGCCTTTCAGGTTATGTCGATATAGGACTTGTTTTACTGTGGATATAGATACTTTTGTACCTGTTTCCTCCAGCATCTTCACAAGGTCCTTTGCTGTTGTTCTGGGATTGATTTGCACTTCTCGCACCAAAATACGTTCATATCTAGGAGACAGTACGCGTCTCCTTCCTGAGCGGTATGACAGCTGCATGGTCCCATGGTGTTTATACTTGCGTACTATTGTTTGTACAGATGAACGTGGTACCTTCATGCGTTTGGAAAATGCTCCCAAGGATGAACCAGACTTGTGGAGGTCTACAATTTTTTTTCTGAGGTCTTGGCTGATTTCTTTTTATTTTCCTATGATGTCAAGCAAAGAGGCACTGAGTTTGAAGGTAGGCCTTGAAATACATCCACAGGTACACCTCCAATTGACTCAAATTATGTATATTAGCCTATCAGAAGCTTCTAAAGCCATGACATCATTTTCTGGAATTTTCCAAGCTGTTTAACTTCTCTAGGGTAGGTGAGACGCTAACGTCCCACCAGGCCAACATCCAGTGAAAGTGCAGAGAGCTAACATTTTAAATACACCATTCGTTGTATTAAACATTCTTGTAAATACATGTATCTTACATCATTTAAAAGATGAACGTCTTATTAATCCAGCCGCTGTGTCAGATTTCAAAAAGGTTTACTGCAAAAGCAAACATGCGATTTTCTGAGGACGGCGCCCCACACACACAAGTATTACTAGCATTTTCCAACCAAGCATTAGCGTCACGAAAGTCAGAAATAACAATAAAATAAATCGCTTACCATTGAAGATCTTCCTCTGGTGGCAATGCCAAGTGTCCTAACTACACAGTGAATGTTTGTTTTGTTTGATAAAATCAATTTTTACAGCCTAACACGAAACATTTGTAAACCGGTTGCCTCGGGATTTCCCTCTCATTCAACTTTGGACGAAGCGTTCGTGGTAGTTACACACACTAAACAATTCATTGCAATCCTCTGGTTGTTACTAACACAACCATACATGATGGCTCTTTTCCCGGGACGTATTGACCGAAACAAACCGATTTGAAGACACCAATCAATGACCTCATTGCGCACCAATGGTAGGACCGGTCTATCGTTGATTGACTGTATTTTGGCCCAATGACCACTGATCATCTTGAAATCTAGCTTTGAGGATAGCCAATGAGCTGAGGTAAATGGCAATATGTAATGGTTATACGTTTGAAGACCAGCCTTTGTCGGAAACTCTGGCGTAAAAGAGGTTCATTCGCCATTGCAAATCCTACTTGACGGAGCCACGAGTGTTACACATAGCAGTACATATTCAATAGCATTTTCAACAAGTTTATATATTTAAATTATGGCGAATAATTCTCGAAAAGCTAAAACAAAGTCTAGGAATACAGATTTAACCCAAATTATAGAGGAAATTGATAGAGACAGCCCCCCCATCTCACAGCTAGCCTTCAGGGAGCTACTCATCCAGGAGCTTGCTAGCTACAGCAAGTCCACTGCAGCACCTTCTGCTCCGTCAACCAGTGGTGTTCACCTGCCCAGATTCATCTCTGCAGGCATGAATGTGCCTCAGGGCAAAAAGGGCACAGTGGGGAGGAGACGTTGTGCCCTTTGTCACAGGAAATGCCCCATCACCTGCACCACCTGTTCAGTAAGCCTCTGCTTTACAGCAGAAAGAGACTGCTATGGGCCATGGCACCAGCAGCACAATATTGTGTAGAGGACTGAGGGTCTTCACAATATTTATCTATTTATTTATAAAATATACAATATTGTAAATAGAAAATGTGTAAATAGTTATTTTATTATTATTTTCATATATATATATTAATTTTTTTGGTGTGTGTTAGAATAGCATTTATGTATTTTGTATAAAGTTCTTTCCTTCAAAATGTATCACTGTACCAATTCGGCCACTTGGTGTCACACCCTGACCTTAGTTATCTTTGTTTTCTTTATTATTTTGGTTAGGTCAGGGTGTGATATGGGGGATGTATGTGTTTTGTCTTGTCTAGGGGTTTTGTATGTTTATGGGGTGTTTTCTAGTCTGGGTGTTTGTATGTCTATGGTTGCCTAGATTGGTTCTCAATTAGAGGCAGCTGTTTATCGTTGTCTCTGATTGGGAACCATATTTAGGCAGCCATATTCCGTTGGGTATTTCGTGGGTTATTGTCTATATGTAAGTTGCCTGTGTATGCACTTGTTTAATATATATCTTCACGTTCGTTTGTTGTTTTGCATAGTTTGTTTAAGTGTTCTTCGTTTCGTTAAATAAATAGAAGAATGTATTCTTATCACGCTGCGCCTTGGTCCTCCTCTCTTCATCCAAACGACGAACGTGACACTTGGGTACATTTGTGTGGGACACCTGGGTGACTTCATGTTCAATGTCATGTAGCTCGCTAATTTTTGAAGTTATCTGTCTAAAACTTTGCTCAGCTATTGTTGCCATCTTATGTTCTTCATTCAAATCATCCACAGCATCCTATCTGTATGTTTGGCTGTTCTTGGTCATTTGAAAGATGATGCAGCAACAATAAAAAACAGAAAACGTATGTTTATTTCCTTGTATTTTCTTCTACCAGATCTATTGTGTTATATTCTCCTACATTCAATTCACATTTCCACAAAATGCAGAGTGTTTCCTTTCAAATGATACCAAGAATATGCATATCCTTGCTCCTGGGCCTGAGCTACAGGCAGGTAGATTAGGGTATGTCTTTAGGCGGAAATTGAGAAGAAGCGGGGGGTACCCCAAAGAAGTTAAAGGCACAGTCAACTTAGTGTATGTAAACTTCTGACCCACTGGAATTGTAATACAGTGAATTATAAGTGAAATAATCCATCTGTAAACAATTGTTGGGAAAAATTACTTGTGTCATGCACAAAGTAGATCTCCTAACCGACTTGCCAAAACTATAGTTTGTTAACAAGAAATGTGTGGAGTGGTTGAAAAACAAGTTTTAATGACTCCAACCTAAGTGTATGTAAACTTCCGACTTCAACTGTATGTAGTAAAACGTTCAGGTTTCAAACAATTAAGTATATGTTTTCAAAAAACATACTGCCTCCAGCTCATTGCAGTGTTGTGTTACCCACTGAAGCCTGCGTAGTTGCCTATGCACTTGAATGGCAAATGCGAAGGTCGGCAGGTAGGTTAGTGGTTAGATCGTTGGGCCAGTAACCGAAAGGTTGCTGGATAGAATCCCCGAGCTGACAAGGTAAAAATATGTTGTTCTACCCCTGAGCAAGGCAGTTAACCCACTGTTTCCTGGACACTGTGGATGTTGATTCATGCAGGAAGACACATTTCAGTTGAATGCATTCAGTTGTACAACTGACTGGGTATCACCCCTTTCCCCTTCAATTACCAGTCGATTGCCTTTTTTTTACAGAAATTGCCTTTAGAATAGTTGTGCAATGATCGGGCTCATTAAATCACATATTTCACTCCATTTCATTTATAGATGTTTTGGCCAAAAGCCGTCTATTTCCGGCTAATGGAAACCCTACCATAATAGCATGATGCTGCCACCGCCATGCTTCATGATAGGGATGTGATAGCGCTTTGCATTCAGACCAAAGAGTTAAAATGTTGTCTCATCAAACCACAGAATCGTTTGCCTTATGCTCTGAGTCTTTCGCATTCATTTTTGCAAACTCCATCCATGCTGTCATGTGCCTTTTTCTCTGGAGTGACTTCCGTTTAGCCGCTCTCCCATAAAGCCCAGATTGGTGAAGTGCTGTAGAGACTCGTCCTTCTGGCAGTTCTTCCATCTCAGCCAAGGAACTCTGTAGTTCAGTCAGAGTGGCCATTCATTTCTTGGTCACTCTGACCAAGATCCTCCTCCCCCGGTTGCTCACTTTGGTAGGACGGCCATTTCAGACTGCCATCATTTCCCAATGATGGAGACCACTGTGCTCTTGGAAACTTTCCACACTCCAGAAATTGTTTTATAACCTTCCTCAGATATATGCCTCGTCACAATTCGGAGATCTACGGACAGTTCCTTGGACTTCATGGTATAGTTTCTGATCTGACATGCACTGTCAACTGTGGGATCTTATATAGACAGGTGTGTTTCTTTCTAAATCATGTCCAAATAATTGAATTGGCCACAGGTGGAATCCAATCAACATATCAATGATGATCAAAGGAAATGCACCTGAGCTCAATTTGGAGTCTCATAGCAAAGGGGTGTGAATACTTCTGTACGTGAGATATTTCTGTATTTAATCTTCCATAAATGTGCAAAAATGTCTAAAAATATGTTTTCACTCTGTCATTATGGGGTATTGTGTGTATATGGGTGGAAAATAATAAATTTCAGCAATTTAGAATTCAGGCTATAACATAACAAAATGTGGACTAAGTCAAGGGGTATGAATACTTTCTGAAGGCACTGTAGCTGCTGTACATACTATATAATTCCTAGTATATCTTGTGTAAATTAATCTGGTGTAGATACGCATAGATTGCATTTGGATTACTGTTACAGTGCTATTTGGGTTGATAATTGGATTCGTTCCAACATTTTTATTTGTTTATTGATTATTTGTGTACTGTTTGACATTATACTGCATTGTTAGGAGCTAGTAACATAAGCATTTTATTGTACCCGCTATAACATCTGCCAAACTGTGTACGCGATAGGCTTTGGCGCTATACCGTCTACCGGGTATTTGGAAAAAGCCACGGGATGGTTTTTCAATACCGTCAATACTGTAAAAACATTTTTTTTAGCGTTTTTCAATATTTGTAGCTACTTTTTAAGTCAATAGCCTGCAGTCAACTTGTGCAATGCGTTAGGAGATAAAGCATTTCACCTGTCACAGTATTTTAAATTATGAAGCTTACCTTAGTTCCCCAGAACAGTTGAGCCAGTCCCGTGTTTGTTTGTAAATAGCACAATGGGAGAAAGCAGGAGCTGGTGAGTCTATAGCGTTCTATATCTATTGGCGAGTCTTTGTTGTGCAGCGCACATGAGGTGATGAAGTTACACTTGTATGCAATTCACTACTAAATGTTTGCCATCAGATATCTTATAATGGCTTTCTGACAGAAGTCAAAAGAATTCTGGATGAGTTATCTGTACAGTTGCCATTTTGCTCTGTGTACACATGATGCTCTTCATTCAGAAAAGCATGCATCACAACTTTGTTAATTTGCACAATTTCTCTCATTCACTTTCACTAGTAAATGTCCACACTCACCGACAATGAAATTCGGTAGCTACTAGCTATGCTTGTATAACTTAGGAGCTGGATTTGCCAGTCTTTGTAACTAGTTTGTTAGTTTTCGCCCGTTAGCATTTAGCTAACAGCGTCTATGTGTTTGTGCTAATTTTGTTATCATTCTGGTAATAGAGGCCCATGTGTTTTTAGCACCCCCTTATGTGTGTGTTATGCCGGTAATACCGTAAATCTCGGGATGAGAGAAGGACGGTATGACGATATGAAAGTCTGGATACCGCTCAAGCCTAGTACGTGACCAATAAACTTGGATTTGATTTAGAAGTATTGTTGTCCGTTAGTTTACTCCAATCATGGAGGGGTGGTAGGCTCTGCAAAATGATGTTATAATAAAGAAAATGTATTTTAAATGATGCAAACAATTAAATTGATAGAACTCACAATCTGCAATATTATAACTGATACCTTCCCCCATCACAAAATAGAGAGATATTAAAAAGGGGTGTATCAAACACTTAGAAAACTCCCTCATATCTTGGTTTGCAGAACAAATCTGATAACCTGGCCAAATGTGATCAGTCTGTTGAGCAGGGTGAAGGATTTATCCTGTATTCTTCTGTACTGCCTTTGTTTGTTGTGGAGGGCAATCTGCAGTTCAGAGTGACAGTACAACTCACACCGCTCAGTGTTCTCACTTCACTATTTCATAAAGCCCTCCTCATATAGGCTACAGCAGCTCACTCAGACTTTTATGAGAGTGGAGGAGGTGGCAGCTGATGCCAGGTTATTGTTATTGAAGAAGAAGACAAAGAGAGAGCTTTGTAAGTGACAACGAGGTAGCCTAATTTGACATGTCTCCATAAATAGATGATGCTCTTTACAGCATGGCTTCCTCAGCATTTACTGGTGCTTCATGGTTCCACCTTTAGAGCTGAGTACACAGAACACATCAAAGTGGAAGCTGGGCACTGACTGAGACCCCGCCGCAACATATCCTGGGGGATCGTATCTATGTTTGGTAGTCATCGGGCCGTAGCCATTGGCAACCGCTGCAGGTTGTAAAATGTGGGAGTATCGAGCAGCCTTAGGCTTAGCCCATTTCCTGTCAAACTGAGAAATCTTTATCGTCCCCCCACGGTCTCTATCGCCCAACACAAAAGAAATTGTGTGCATCAAGCCATGGGTGATTCTTGAGGCAGGTGTCAAGAAAGCTGTCCAATTATAGTCTGAGTTGGCCGCGTTTCTTTGACTTACTTGATAACTGATACTAATAATGTTGCTCAGCTGCCATATCATATTTAGCAATAAGGCACGAGGGGGTGTGGTATATGGCAAATATACCACGGTTAAGGGCTGTTATTAAGCAATAAGTTATTTAGTCATATCTGACAGAGGAGTATGAAGTAATAATAATCCTGGTGAATTTCCAAACCACTCAGTGCATGACACATCCTGTATGACCTCCTATGTATTCTGATGCTCATTGCCATGGATGAATAATGCATTCATATGGATATTCTACTTGGCCCATTCAACTCATTAATACTTTTGGGTAATATTTTCCTGTGTAATTGAGCTTACAGAAGGTCATCCACAGCAGGCTCTGTGTTTTCTTCTTTAAAGGATATTTTTGCTTCCTTCATCTCAGCCCCCACTGACCTTCTTCAGCTGTGCCTGCTTTTCCCTGTGTGTAACGTGAGTGCACAATAAGTACTGTATATGTTATACAGTACTTTGATTTGGAGTAACAAGATGGCGCCGATAGAGATGGCAGCTTCGCTTCTAGTCCAGTATTTTGTTTTTTATGTATTATTTCTTACATTGTTAGCCCAGAAAACCTTAAGTGTTATTACATACAACCGGGAAGACTATTGGATATAAGAGAGACGTCAAGTTACCAGCACAACCACCCCACAACCAGGAATACGACTTTCCCAAAGTGGATCCTTTGTCTGCACCTCCCAGGGCATTTGAACTGATTACAGATGCCGACCCAAAACAACTCCGCTGGAGGAGAGGGTGCCGGAGCGGTCATCTAATGAGGCTTTCGGATGCGCGCAGACAACCCACCGCTTCCGAGTATATTACTCGCTAATGTCCAGTCCCTAGTTATTAACAAAGTCGACGAAATCAGGGCAAGAGTTGCTTTCCAAAGAGATATTGTCAGCGATTGTGTGCAGATATGTAGCGGAGTCAGGCGCAGGACACATGATGGCTCATACGGTATACGCCGGGACCCCCTCGATGTCAAGAGGGGGCGGAGGAACCTCCCGCACCTCAGACTGCTGGAGCGGACCAGCCACCACCGGCCTGAGGAGAGACACATGGAACGAGGGGTTAATGTGATAATCAGGGGGGAGTTGTAACCTATAACAAACCTCGTTCAGTCTCCTCAGGACTTTAAATGGCCCCACAAACCGCGGACCCAGCTTCCGGCAGGGCAGGTGAAGGGGCAGGTTTCGGGTCGAGAGCCAGACCCAATCCCCCGGTGCACCGGGGCCTCACTGCGGTGGCGGTCGTCACTCTCCTTTTGCCTCCTGATGGCCCGTTGTAGCCGCACATGGGCAGCGTTCCATGTCTCTTCTGAGTGCCGAAACCATTCATCCACCGCAGGAGCCTCAATCTTGCTCTGATGCCATGGTGCCAGGACCGGCTGATAACCCAGCACACACTGAAAAGATGATAGGTTGGTAGAGGAGTGGCGGAGGGAGTTTTGGGCCATCTCCGCCCAGGGGATGTAAACCGCCCACTCCCCCGGCCGGTCCTGGCAATAGGACCTCAGAAACCTACCCACATCCTGGTTGACTCTTTCCACCTGCCCGTTACTCTCGGGGTGGAAACCTGAGGTAAGGCTGACCGAGATCCCCAGGCGTTCCATAAACGCCCTCCAGACTCTAGACGTAAATTGGGGACCCCGATCAGAAACTATATCCTCAGGCACCCCGTAGTGCCGGAATACGTGGGTGAACAGGGCCTCCGCAGTTTGTAGAGCCGTAGGGAGACCGGGCAAAGGAAGGAGACGGCAGGACAAAGAAAACCGATCCACAACGACCAGGATCGTGGTGTTACCCCGCGACGGGGGAAGATCCGTCACGAAATCCACCGATAGGTGTGACCACGGTCGCTGTGGAACGGGAAGGGGTTGTAACTTCCCTCTAGGCAGATGTCTAGGTGCCTTGCACTGTGCGCATACCGAACAGGAGGAAACATAAACCCTCACGTCCTTAGCTAAAGTGGGCCACCAGTACTTCCCAGCAAGGCAGCGCACCGTCCGACCGATGCCAGGATGACCAGAGGAGGGTGACGTGTGAGCCCAACAGATCAAACGATCGCGGACATCAAACGGAACGTACAGACGCCCAGCTGGACAGTCAGGTGGAGTGGGCTCTGCACGTGACGCCCGTTCGATGTCCGCGTCCACCTCCCACATCACCGGTGCCACCAGGCGAGAGGCTGGAATTATGGGAGTGGGATCTGTGGACCGCTCCTCTGTATCATACAGCCGGGACAGTGCATCTGCCTTAACGTTCTGGGAACCTGGTTTGTAGGAAAGGGTGAAAACAAAACGAGTGAAAAACATGGCCCACCTTGCCTGACGAGGGTTCATTCTCCTCGCCGCCCGGATGTACTCCAGTGTGGTCGGTGGTCAGTCCAAATGAGAAAAGGGTGTCTAGCCGCCTCAAGCCAATGTCTCCACGCTTTCAGAGCCATGACAACAGCCAACAACTCCCGGTCCCCCACATCATAGTTTCGCTCCGACGGGCTGAGCTTCTTCTAAAAGAATGCACAGGGGCGGAGCTTTAGTGGCGTACCCGAGCGCTGAGACAGCACAGGCCCTATCCCTGCCTCGGACGCGTCCACCTCAACTAGGAATGCTAAGGAGGGATCAGGATGAGCCAGCACGGGAGCCGAGGTAAACAGAGCCTTCAGGTGATCAAAAGCCCTGTCCGCCCCAGCTGTCCACTGCAGTCGCACCGGTCCCCCCTTCAGCAGTGAGGTAATGGGAGCCGCTACTTGACCAAAACCCCGGATAAATCTCCGGTAGTAGTTGGCAAACCCTAAAAACCGCTGCACCTCCTTTACCGTGGTTGGAGTCGGCCAATTACGCACGGCTGAAATGCGGTCATTCTCCATCTCTACCCCTGACGCTGAAAAGCGGTACCCTAGGAAGGAGATGGTCTGTTGGAAGAACAGACATTTCTCAGCCTTGACGTACAGGTCATGCTCCAACAGTCGACCAAGCACCCTGCGCACTAGGGACACATGCTCGGCGCGTGTAGCGGAGTATATTAGAATATCATCTATATAAACCACTACACCCTGCCCGTGCAGGTCCCTGAAAATCTCATCTACAAAGGATTGGAAGAATGATGGAGCATTCATTAACCCGTACGGCATGACGAGGTACTCATAATGCCCAGAAGTGGTGCTAAATGCTGTCTTCCACTCATCTCCCGCCTTGATACGCACCAGGTTGTAAGCGCTCCTGAGGTCCAATTTTGTGAAGAAGCGCGCCCCGTGTAATGACTCGGTCATACTGGCTATGAGTGGTAGCGGGTAACTGTATTTTACCGTGATCTTATTTAAACCTCGATAATCAATACACGGGCGCAAACCTCCATCCTTCTTCTTCACAAAAAAAAAACTTGAGGAGACAGGTGAGATGGAAGGCTGAATGTATCCCTGTCCCAGAGATTCGGTGACATATGTCTCCATAGCCACCGTCTCCTCCTGTGACAGAGGATACACGTGACTCCTGGGAAGTGCAGCGTCTACCAAGAGATCTATCGCACAATCCCCCGGTTGATGGGGTGGTAATTGAGTCACCGAGTGCCAAATCGGCATATTCGGGGGGAATGTGCATGGTGGAAACCTGGTTTGGACTTTCCACCGTAGTGGCACCTAAGGAAACACCTACACACCTCCCTGAACACTGACAGGACCATCCCTTGAGCGCCCTCTGTTGCCACGAAATAATCGGATCATGAGAGGCCAACCAGGGAAGATCCAACACAACAGGAAACGCAGGAGAGTCGATCAGGAAGAGACTAATTCTCTCCTCGTGATCCCCCTGCGTTCTCATAGCAATCAGCCCCGACCCCAAAGGACGACTATCTAAGGCATGTACAGGGAAGGGAACATCAACAGGAACAATAGGGATCCCTAATCTATGTGCCAAGGAGCGGTCAATAAAGTTCCCAGCTGCGCCTGAATCTACTAGCGCCTTATGCTGGGGATGCGGGGAAAACTCAGGAAATTCTATAGGTAACCACATGTGTGCAACAGGGGGCTCTGGGTGAGTTGTGTGCCTACTCACCTGGGATGACCCACCAGTGCTCCGCCTGCTACCTCGACTTCCAGGAGAAACACCCCAGCACCGACCAGCAGTGTGCCCTCTGCGGCCACAGTTGGTGCAGGGAATGGTCCCCCCTCCGGTCCCCCTCATAGCAGCCCCTCCCAACTCCATCGGTGTTGGATCCAAGGTGCTGGGTAATGGAACGGGCGGAGGTGATGGGGTAGGATTGACCGGAAGACCTCCTCTCTCCCATCTGTCCATTGTTTGCAGCACGCGATCCATGGCTGTCCCTAGACTCTGTAACATGGTCGCGTGCTGTTGGACGCGCTCCTCTACTGGGAGAGAAGGGCTGGCTGCACCTGCTGACTCCATTTGACAGGTCCGTGATTCTGTCAGCGATTGTGTGCAGATATGTAGCGGAGTCAGGCGCAGGACAAAGGTGTTGAGCAAAACAACGGAGTTTACTCAAAATACAAGCAAAATTCCACATAGGAATAAAAACAAACACACATGCACCTACAACAACCACTAACGACACAAACAATCACAGACAGAACAGAAATGTATGCCAGAGGGTTAAATAGGGAACATGATAGGGGAATTGAAACCAGGTGTGTGTAATACAGACAAAACAAAACGAAACTGAAACATGGATCGGTGCTGACTAGAAAGCCGGTGACGTCGACCGCCGAACACCACCCGAACAAGGAGAAGGGCCGACTTCGGCGGAAGTCATGACAGATATCTGGGATCGGAAATATGGCTAGCTGGGGACATGATGTCGGAGTCCATACTGCCAACAGGGTTTTCAGTGCATCGCGCCGACAGGAATAAACATCTCTCCGGTAAGAAGTATGTTTCATGATTAACGACTCATGGTGTAATTATAACAACATACAGGAACTCAAGTCCTTTTGTTCACCTGACCTAGAATTCCTCACAACCAAATGCCCGACCGTATTATCTCCTCGGCTATCGTCACAGCCGTGTATATCCCCCCCCGCAAGCAGATACCAAGACGGCCATCAAGGAACTTCACGGGACTTTATACAAACTGGAAACCATATATCCTGAGGCTGCATTTATTGTAGCTGGGGATTTTAACAAAGCTAATTTGAGAACAAGGCTACCTAATTTCTATCAGCATATCGATTGCTGTACATGAGCAAGTAACACGCTCGACCATTGCTACTCTAACTTCCGCGATGCATACAAGGTCCTCCCCCGCCCTCCTTTTGGCAAATCTGACCATGACTCCATCTTGTTGCTTCCCTCCTATAGGCAGAAACTAAAATAGGAAGCGCCCGTGCATAGGTCTATCCAACGCTGGTCTGACCAATCGGATTCCACGCTTCAAGATTGCTTCGATCACGTGGACTGGGATATGTTCCGAGTAGCCTCAGATAATAACATTGACGTATACGATGACTCGTGAGCGAGTTTATAAGGAAGCGTATAGATGTTGTACCCACTGTGACTATTAAAACCTTCCCAACCAGAAACCATGGATTAATGGCAGCATTTGCGCAAAACTGAAAGCACGTACCACCGCATTTAATCATAGCAAAGCGACTATAAATATGGTTGAATACAAACAGTGTAGTTATTCCCTCCGTAAGGCAATCAAACAAGCAAAGTGTAAGTATAGAGAAAAAGTGGAGTCGCAATTCAACGGCTCAAACACGAGACGCATGTGGTAGGGTGTACAGACAATCATGGATTACAAAAAGAAAACCAGCCCCGCTGCGGACATCGACCTCTTGCTTCCAGACAAATTAAATAGCTTCTTTGTGCGCTTTGAGGACAATACAGTGCCACCGACATGGCTCGCTACCAAAGACTGTGGGCTCTCCTTCTCCGTGGCCGACGTGAGTAAAACATTTAAACGTGTTAACCCTCGCAAGGCTGCCAGCGCAGATGGCATCCCTAGCCTCGTCGTCAGAGCATGCGCAGATCAGCCGGCTGCTGTGTTTACGGACATATTACCATTGTTCCTGTTCCCAAGAAAGCTAAGGTAACTGAACTAAATGACTATCACCACGTAGCACTCACTTCTGTAATGAAATGCTTTGCGAGTCTAGTCAAGGATCATATCACCTCCACCCTACCTGTCACCCTAGACCCACTTCAATTTGCTTACAGCCCCAATAGGTCCACAAACGATGCAATCACCATCACACTGCGCACTGCCCTATCCAATCTGGACAAGAGGGATACCTATGTAAGAATGCTGCTCATTGACTACAGCTCAGCATTCAACACCATAGTACCCTCCAAACTCATCATTAAGCTTGAGACCCTGGGTCTCGACCCCGACCTGTGCAACTGGGTCCTGGACTTCCTGACGGGGGTAGGAAACAACATCTCCACTCCGCTGATCCTCAACACTGGAGCCCCACAAGGGTGCTTTCTCAGCCCCCTCCTGTACTCCCTGTTCACCCACGACTGTGTGGCCATGCACGCCTCCATTTCAATCATCAAGTTTGCAGACGACACTACAGTGGTAGGCTTGATTACCAACAACGACCACACAGCCGACAGGGAGGAGGGCCTCGGAGTGTGGTGTCAGGAAAATAACCTCTCACTCAATGTCAGCAAACCAAAAGAGATGATCGTGGAAACAGCAAAGGGAGCATCCCCCTATCCACATTGACGGGACAGCAGTGGAGAAGGTGGAAAGTTTGAATTTCCTCAGTGTACATATCACCGACAAACTGAAATGGTCCACGCACACAGACAGTGTGGTGAAAAAGGCGCAACAGCGCCTATTCAACCTCAGGAGGCTGAAAAAAATGTGGCTTGTCACCAAAAACCCTCACTAACTTTTACAGGTGCAGAATTGAAAGCATCCTGTCGGGCTGTATCACTGCCTGCTACGGCAACTGCACCGCACACAACCGCAAGGCTTTCCAGAGGGTGGTGCGGTCTGCACAACGCATCACCGGGGGCAAACTACCTGTCCTCCAGGACACCTACAACACCCAATGTCAAAGGAAGGCAAAAAAGATCATCAAGGACAATAACCACCCGAGCCACTGTGTCACGGCTGTTGAAAGCAGAGGACCAAGGTGCAGCGTGGTAAGCGTACATTTTATTTATTAAAACAAATTGACGCCGAACAAAACAATAAACATTACAAAAACAAACCGTGAAGCTCAAAGGCTATGTGCCCTAAACAAAGTCGGGTGGAAGTGGGCCGGGTGGAAGAGGGCATCCAGCCAGAAGGGGTGGTGCCAGCTCTGCGCTCGAGACCGCCAGTGCGCCTCCACAGTCCAGTGTATCCAGTGCCTCGGCCAAGGAAGAAGCCTCCTGTATGTCTCCCCAGCCTAGTGAGTACTGTGCCTGCTGTGTGTCTCTCCACTCCAGAGACGGCCTCCAGCCCGGAGCCTCCAGCCTCTTTTTTGCCTTCCTTTGATATCGGGTGTTGTAGGTATCATCGGGTGTTGTAGGTGGACGCTGGCACCGAACACACCGGCCTGTGAATGCTCAACCGAGACACAGTGCGCATCACCCCATAGCACGGGGCCTGACCAGTCACATGCTCGCCACGGTAAGCACGGGGAGTTGGCTCAGGTCTCCAACCTGACTCAGCCACTGCCTCTCGGGCTTCCTTGCCAGCCGTGTTCCCTCATAACGCTGCCGCTCCGCCTTAGCTGCCTCTAGTTCCTCTCTTGGACGGCGATACTGCCCAGCCTGCCTCCAGGGTCCCTTACCATCCAGGATCTCTTCCCATGTGCAGGAGTCCTCTCTACCACGCTGCTTGGTCCTTTGGTGGTGGGAAGTTCTGTCACGGCTGTTGAAAGCAGAGGACCAAGGTGCAGCGTGGTGAGCGTACATTTTATTTATTAAATCAAAATGACGCCGAACAAAACAATAAACATTACAAAAACAAACCGTGAAACTCAAAGGCTATGTGCCCTAAACAAAGTGACACACTGTCTGTTCACCCCACTTCCATCCAGAAGGTGAGGTCAGTACAGGTGCATCAAAGCTGGGACAGAGAGACTGAAAAACAGCTTCTATCTCAAGGCCATCAGATTGTTAAACAGCCACTACTAGCAACGAGAGGCGGCTGCCTACCTACAGATTTGATATCATTGGCCACTTTAATAAATGGAACACTAGTCACTTTAATAATGGCACTTTAGTAATGTTTTACATATCTCGCATTACTCATCTCATATGTATATACTGTATCCTTCACTATCTGTTGCATCTTAGCCGCTCTGTCACTGCTCATCCGTATATTTTATACATATAAATTCTTATCCTAGCCTTTACTAGATTGTGTGTATTAGGTTTTGTTGTGGAATTACCTGTTAGATAATACTACACTGTCGGATCTAGAAGTGTAAGCATTTTGCTACACTCGCAATAACATCTGCTAACCATGTATATGTGACCAATAACATTTGATTTGATACTGATCGATAAACGCTGAATTACTAAACTGACGTAGGTATTGTATGAGAGAAATCTAAAGCACAAAACCTGGCTTCTGAGCTAACTGTATTTTTTTCAATTTCAACAATAACCTTGACGATTCAACAAAACTAGCACTTCAGAATCAGTAGCATCAATGAGCAAATCTCCTGCCCCCTTCAACCATAGATTTACTGAGTGAAGAAGATCCTTGAACCTGACATTGAAGCTCATCACAGACACTTAGCCTGAAGCTGTAAAGACGAAAAGGCATGGCAGGTTTTCCCTATCAAACCCAGTTCTCTCCGCAACAAGCGAGGCGGCGAACAGAAGCTTGTTTTCCATCGGCACAGCAGACCCTCTCGAACTTCACAGAGGCCTCTCACAGCCCAGCATACTGTCAATGATTGCAGTGTGAAGTGGGAAGCCAAGGCTTTGTTCTGGTACTGTTGTTTTTACTGAAGCTCTGAAAGCAAACGCTGTGGATCATCAAACCAAATGGTACTGTTGAATAAAAGGGTTTCTGCTGGAGGTTATCCTTTTATCCTGTCTGTCAGTCCACAGATGGTTTTTAAGCATAGATAACAGCATTTACAACATAGGCCTAGCTGTCTAGTTACACAATTGATTATGTAGCTTTACATTTTTTATGGATTGTGTCTTAATAAGTATCTGGTATCCTACTTATTTTTCATTCAGTTTGACGATCGACAGGGTGTAGACTGGTCATGATTCATTTAAAACGGTAAGAAAGAACAGAATGTGGCATAATTAAGCAATAGGGCACTAGGTGTGGTATATGGCCAATATACCACGGCTAAGGGCTGTTCGTATAAACGACGCACCGTGGTGTGCCTGGATACAGCCCTTTGCCGTGGTATGTTGGACATATACCAAAAACCCCTGAGGTGCCTTATTGCTATTATAAACTAGTTACCACATAGTTAGAACAGTAAAAATAAATGTTTTGTCATACCCGTGGTATACGGTCTGATGCACCACGGCTTTCAGCCAATCAGCATTCAGGGCTCGAACCACCCAGTTTATAATCAGTATTTGGTATCTGATTGCCTGTTTATTTTCAGGTATGATAGGCCTATATACTTGTGTTGTGGCTTATTTGGTTCCTGTTGGTCTGTCATTGAGAAAAGAACACTTCCGCTTGCTGAGGCAGACTGAGCGAGCATGGTCCTTTTGATACTCTTAATGAAGGGATCTTTGGCTGTCTCGAGTATAACCCTTTTGTGGTTCGAGGACTTCCAGGTAGAAGAACCCTTTTTTATTCCAGATTGAACTGAAGAACCAAAGAGACAGCCCTTGATGAACCCTTTTTTCTAAGTGTAGTCAATAGCTCTACTTCTCTTACAGCACCTCTGTGTTGATCAACATAATAAGAGACACGTTGTTTACTCAGATTTATGGTAATGATAACTGAGACTAAGATTTTTCTACCTTCAACACAACTCACTCTAATATGCAGAAACCATCTAAATACTGTCAGTTTGACCCATTTCTTATGCAAATCATTTTGAATGCCACATACTGTGTAAATAAATATGTGAACTTATGTCCTTCACTTGAGCTGAAATATCACGTTAAATGACAGTAGTCTATTTTATTCCCACCCAAAGACTTTACAAGGATATATTAGGGACACAATTCATAGGCAAAGTTTATCTTTGTAGGCCTTAAAGTTTATCTTTGTAGGCCACTAAATTCCCAATGTTGTAGCAAAACTCCACTCGTTCACTTTCTCTGCCTGGGCCTACGTGCCTCTGCTGCTACAACTCCCTCATCTTATCGCTCTAGGTTGGATTTTATTACAAATCATATCTTTCTCATATATTGTATTGCTTCCCTCTGTTTCACTGTTCTGCCCTCCAGCTTTTTATAGGAGTAGTACTGCCAACAATACATTATCTTATGAGTTTTTCATCACGCTTTTAGGTGTTTAGGGGACTGGGCCTTGTGAAAATGTTGTTTTCATCTTTGGATGCAGCTTTCTCTGGCATCAATATGAAACCCTAAACTGTAACATACAAAATCCAAATATTGGAGTCTAATGTGTAAGATGTCCTCATAACGTTCTTTGAGCTTGTTTCATGTCCTCAAGCTTGGTTCCTATTAAGATTGGAGACATGGACAGGCCTGTTTTGCAGAGATAAGCTGCTTCCTTTCTACTAATGTATTACTACAGGCAATACAGATGCTCAGCAGCTGAACAAACACCTGTGATGGTGGTGAAATTGCTGCTGTTACTGCATAAAAGACCCATTCGTGTCTCTATGAATGACTTCTGTTGTTATTTGCACTTTGAGCAATTTCACTCCAGAAGCACTTGTTTGACATTAAGCATTTCACTGTACTTGTGCATGCAAAAAATTAAATATGAGAGAGAGAGAGAATGTTTGTCTGTATCGAACGAGTGATTCATGACTCATGGACTTATATACACACACACTAAGGGCTCTATTTTAACAAACCTAATGCAATGGTAAATCTAAGTACAGGCCGTAGAGCCATACAGTGAGGGAAAAAAGTATTTGATCCCCTGCTGATTTTGTACGTTTGCCCACTGACAAAGAAATGATCAGTCTATCATTTTAATGGTAGGTTTATTTGAACAATGAGAGACAGAATAACAACAACAAAATCCAGAAAAACGCATGTCAAAAATGTTATAAATTGATTTGCATTTTAATGAGGGAAATAAGTATTTGACCCCTCTGCAAAACATGACTTAGTACTTGGTGGCAAAACCCATGTTGGCAATCACAGAGGTCAGACGTTTCTTGTAGTTGGCCACCAGGTTTGCACACATCTCAGGAGGGATTTTGTCCCACTCCTCTTTGCAGATCTTCTCCAAGTCATTAAGGTTTCGAGGCTGACGTTTGGCAACTCGAACCTTCAGCTCCCTCCACAGATTTTCTATGGGATTAAGGTCTGGAGACTGGCTAGGCCACTCCAGGACCTTAATGTGCTTCTTCTTAAATCACTCCTTTGTTGCCATGGCCGTGTGTTTTGGGTCATTGTCATGCTGGAATACCCATCCACGACCCATTTTCAATGCCCTGGCTGAGGGAAGGTTCTCACCCAAGATATGACGGTACATGGCCCCGTCCATCGTCCCTTTGATGCGGTGAAGTTGTCCTGTCCCCTTAGCAGAAAAACACCCCCAAAGCATAATGTTTCCACCTCCATGTTTGACGGTGGGGAAGGTGTTCTTGGGGTCATAGGCAGCATTCCTCCTCCTCCAAACACGGCGAGTTGAGTTGATGCCAAAGAGCTCCATTTTGGTCTCATCTGACCACAACACTTTCACCCAGTTGTCCTCTGAATCATTCAGATGTTCATTGGCAAACTTCAGACGGGCATGTATATGTGCTTTCTTGAGCTGGGCGACCTTGCGGGCGCTGCAGGATTTCAGTCCTTCGCGGCGTAGTGTGTTACCAATTGTTTTCTTGGTGACTATGGTCCCAACTGCCTTGAGATCATTGACAAGATCCTCCCGTGTAGTTCTGGGCTGATTCCTCACCGTTCTCATGATCATTGCAACTCCACGAGGTGAGATCTTGCATGGAGCCCCAGGCCGAGGGAGATTGACAGTTCTTTTGTGTTTCTTCCATTTGCGAATAATCGCACCAACTATTGTCACCTTCTCACCAAGCTGCTTGGCGATGGCCTTGTAGCCCATTCCAGCCCTGTGTAGGTCTACAATCTTGTCCCTGACATCCTTGGAGAGCTCTTTGGTCTTGGCCATGGTGGAGAGTTTGGAATCTGATTGATTGATTGCTTCTGTGGACAGGTGTCTTTTATACAGGTAACAAGCTGAGATTAGAAGCACTCCCTTTAAGAGTGTGCTCCTAATCTCAGCTCGTTACCTGTATAAAAGACACCTGGGAGCCAGAAATCTTTCTGATTGAGAGTGGGTCAAATAGTTATTTCCCTCATTAAAATGCAAATCAATTTATAACATTTTTTACATGCGTTTTTCTGGATTTTTGTTGTTATTCTGTCTCTCACTGTTCAAATAAACCTACCATTAAAATTATAGACTGATCATTTCTTTGTCAGTGGGCAAACGTACAAAATCAGCAGGGGATCAAATACTTTTTTCCCTCACTGTAGGTACTGGCGTGTGTCAGAAATATTTTAGCTATTTTCACTATCACAATTATTGTTACACTTGTTGGCGTTGGCGAGAAAGGGCTGTGTTCAGATGAATAAACAAGGTGTGGCTGTGTCGAGGCTTGGCCCCTCACTCAGAATCCAATCAGAATGTGCTTCAAGTTGTGTATTTACGGTCTTTTGTGTATTGCCTTGGAATCAACTCCAATTCCAATGTTAGTATGTTATAATTTGTTAAATGGCTTCCAGAAACAAAATAACAAAATGTAGTCCTATCTTTGGTAAATCCGTTAACTTTAACCCATTTGCAGTCCACATAGTTCTAAGTTATTGCATAGCTTCAATAGGATTCACACTGATATAGAGGTTAGGACTACTATAAATTACATTAGAACTGAGCATGAACATGCCAAACATTGTCAACAAGCAAGATTAAATTCAGTATTGATAAGGCATAAAAAGAGAACAAATAATTCTAATCAAATTCTAAACAAAACAACCTTTCTTTAAATAGGCTATGTGTTACGTCCGTTGAAAGATGGATTGGACCAAGGTGCAGCATGGTAGGCGAACATCTTACTTTTATTTAAAATGAACACCAAAAAAAAATTCAAAACGAACGTAAAGTTTTGCAGGCTATACAGCAACTAACAAAATCAAGATCCCACAAACTAAGGTGGAAAACAGGCTGCCTAAGTATGATCCCCAATCAGAGACAACGACAGACAGCTGCCTCTGATTGGGAACCATACCCGGCCAACAAAGAAATAGAACACATAGATTGCCCACCCTAGTCACACCCTGACCTAACCAAAATAACCAAAATAGAGAATAAAAAGGATTTACAGGCACTATCATTTCTCCCTGTGGCCATATAATATAAAAACAACGCAGACTATGGAGGGTTTTACGGCACATCCAAACTTTTCACAGTAGCTTTACAAATATCCAATATAAAGAGAAAGGGAGAATGTCCACTCACCATTATACTGCTCCCAAATGGGCCTATGTTTCATGAACATAATCGGAACCATTTTACAGATCAGATCGCATTCACACATCTCCAGATGCTGCATTGCATGCGTGCCACTGACGTTGCAACCATGAAACCAGGAAGGTGAATCATACTAATGAGATTGGTTGTAATAAAACATGTTAAAAAAAAGATACAGTTGAAGTCAGAAGTTTACATACACCTTAGCAAGATACATTTAAACTCAGTTTCACAATTCCTGATATTTAATCCTAGTAAAAATTCCCTGTCTTAGGTCAGTTAGGATCACCACTTTATTTTAAGAATGTGAAATGTCAGAATAATAGTAGAGAAAATTATTTATTTCAGCGTTTATTTCTTTTATCACATTCCCAGTGGGTCAGAAGTTTACATACACTCAATTAGTATTTGGTAGCATTGCCTTTAAATTGTTTAACCTGGGTCAAACGTTTCAGGTAGCATTCCACATGATTCCCACAATAAGTTGGGTGAATTTTGGCCCATTCCTCCTGACCGAGCTGGTGTAACTGATTCAGGTTTGTAGGCCTCCTTGCTCGCACACGATTTTTCAGTTCTGCCCAAACATTTTCTATAGGATTGAGGTCAGGACTTTGTGATGGCGACTCCAAGACCTTGACTTTGTTTTCCTTAATCCATTTTGCCACAACTTTGGAAGTATGCTTGGGGTCATTGTCCATTTGGAAGACCCATTTGCGACCAAGCTTTAACTTCCTGCCTGATGTCTTGAGATGTTGCTTAAATATATCCATATAATTTTCCTACCTCATGATGCCATCTATTTTGTGTAGTGCACCAGTCCCTCCTGCAGCAAAACACCCCCACAACATGATGCTGCCACCTCCGTGCTTCACGGTTGGGATGGGTGTTCTTCGGCTTGCAAGCATCCCCCTTTTTCCTCCACACATAACGATGGTCATTATGGCCAAACAGTTCTATTTTTGTTTCATCAGACCTGAGGACATTTCTCAAAAAAGTACGATCTTTTTCCCCATGAGCAGTTGCAAACCGTAGTCTGGCTTTTTTATGGCGGTTTTGGAGCAGTGGCTTCCTTGCCGAGCGGCCTTTCAGGTTATGTCGACATAGGACTCGTTTTACTGTGGATATAGATACTTTTGTATATGTTTCCTCCAGCATCTTCACAAGGTCCTTTGCTGTTGTTCTGGGATTGATTTGCACTTTTCACACCAACGTTCATCTCTAGGAGACAACGCTTCTCCTTTCTGAGCGGTATGACGGCTGCGTGGTCCCATGGTGTTTATACTTGCGTAGTATTGTTTGTACAGATGAACATGGTACCTTCAGGCGTTTGGAAATTGCTCCCAAGGATGAACCAGACCTGTGGAGGTCTACAATTTTTTTATCTCAGGTCTTGGCTGATTTCTTTAGATTTTCCCATGATGTCAAGCAAAGAGGCACTGAGTTTGAAGGTAGGCCTTGAAATACATCCACAGGTACACCTCCAATTGACTCAAATTATGTAAATTAGCCTATCAGAAGCTTCTAAAGCCATGACATCATTTTCGGGAATTTTCCAAGCTGTTTAAAGGCACAGTCAACTTAGTGTATGTAAACTTCTGACCCACTGGAATTGTGATAGTCAATTATAAGTGAAATAATCTGTCTGTAAACAATTGTTGGAAAAATTACTTGTGTCATGCACAAAGTAACCGACTTGCCAAAACTGTAGTTTGTTAACAAGAAATTTGTGGAGTGGTTGAAAAACAAGTTTTAATGACTCCAACCTAAGTGTATGTAAACTTCCGACTTCAACTGTATATAACACCAACATCAACAAATAAATGTAAAATGTAATGATTCAGATAAGGTTCACCGGTATCCACGGAGGTTCTCATCTCTCGTTTCATGATGGGCATGGACACCCTACACTATGGAGGGGGATTTACGCACTTCCAAAAAGAGACCTGCATGGCTAAAAGAATGTGGGCTTGCCTACAATGCATAGATAAAAAGGAATGTTAGCTCACTGTTTTACTCCTCTCAAATAATAATTTATTTACAAGCAGTCTCAGGAGCCAAACCCTTTATCGACAGATTTGACTACTTCAGGATTGCTTTGGGCAGGACAAAAAAAGCCTTTTTTGAGAGGAGGAGAGGCTATGCTTGGTTTTTAACCAAATAAAACAAAATGGGACAAAACATGTATTTTTTATGTTTCTAAATACAAAATATACAGGCACCAAAAGCGCATTAGGCTACTCTTGTTCCATCCATGTCACGGCTGGATAGGATGCATTTCCACTGTCTAAATTCATGCCATAATCAACTCTGCTACTGCTAAAACCAGCAATTGGTTGGTCTTAAATATCCCTATCAGCACTGGCTGAAATTAGCACTTTGGATCATGTTTTTAAGGACACACCTCAAATATTTCCACCCCTCCCATCTGAGCGCAAGCGAGCTGATGTAAGACTGATGTAATTACCGAACCTGGCGTTAGGGCTGGAAAATGCCAGTGCGACAGTTTTTACACAACAAAATTGAAAACTAACATCGGTTTGACACTAGCACCACCTTAACGCCAGCCGAAAATAGAGCACTAAGAACTTTAGTCATGTCTGTGCAGGGACATGGCATGGCAGCTTACAGTAAAATCCTTCAAGGCATGAGTGCTCTATATCTCTAACACACACTAGGGATGTGACAAATGTAAAAATGTTCTTAACATTTAAACTGCCATTTTTTCTTGTTTAAACTTAGTTATATTACTTTTTTAATGACCTAATTTCACAATTCAAATATGGTCTGCATGACTGCTATGGAGAAATGCAGTTTAATCTACTTCAGTTCTGGCTACCTACCAGATGGCGCTCACCTTACTGCTGTCCCCACCCACTCAGCGACAATGGTATTAATGCCGTTTTAGGTTCTCTGTTTTGTGCCTCTCCTCCATGTTCTCAGCGGTCAGTACATGCGACTTTATGCCCTTCTTCTCATCAATGTGATGGCTCCGTGCAGTGATCTGTTCATAGATGTCCAACAATTTGTTGTTAACGCCACGTATTGTGTTTAAGAGCTTGCGCTTTTACTTGCAGAGAAATCATCAATTTCTCCATCAGGGTCATCACGGTTTTTCCACATTGGTATCTTGTAGTCTGGTTCTAGATATGCCATTTGGGTATTAAAGCCGACATTTACTTCTACCAGTGACAATGGCTGCATATTAACTGCAATCATTTCTGTAATCAGCGCTGTGATTTTCTCACTCTGTCCCTTTATACACTGGTGCCAGCAATGGGTGGGTCTCATGGTGCCTCCCTTTCAACATTGCACTTGTACTGCCACTGTAGCTCAATTCCACCTTCACCTTCTCATTTAACTTTTCAAAGTATTGCTATACAGGACATTCGTTGCTGTCGCTTCCCTGTCTCGCTGCCATTTTTCCAACTGTTAAAGACAATGACGTGCACTTATATCCATGGCAAATAATTAGAAAGATTCATATCTCCTACTTCCTTCATTGTTACGTTAGGTGTTTGTGTAATATTTATTTGTGCCTTTATGATGATGTTTGGGACCTGTTAGTGATATTTTTGTGATAACTGCACTGTGGTTTAATTTTGTACAAATATTAATAAAGGTTTTCGGTTAGGGATTATTTTCTAAACGTTAACCTTCACAAATGTGTTTAAACATTTAAACGTCACACCCCTAACATACACACACACACAGAGACACACACACCCTTGCTCACTATCTGTTCAGCAGATAACTAGCACCACATAACATACTATCCCATAAGCAATTCATAACTCCCTTAGTTGCACTACATGCTATATACAGTACATTCATAAATGCTGCTTAGAAAGCGCTGTACCCTGTGCTGGATTAGCGAAACAGACAAAAAGCTGGTCACAACTGCGTATATCTTTGGTCCTATCCATATACATGCGTAAAGCGCACACTGGACACAGGCCATGCAACCTCCATTGTTCACTGGAAGCAAACAGAGGAGATGAGAAGGGGAACAGCTCGAAAGCCAGGGACCTGTAAGACATAGGCATAACCTTGGCAGCAAAAGCTGCATTAGGACGTAAAATCACTTTGTAGTCGCCAGGTGCGAACTCCAAACAGGAAGGGTGTACTGATAGCTCCAAGACCATGAGCAGGATAGTCTTGTAGGAAAGGTCCACATACTCCAATGGATCAAACGGAGGCTGACACAGGGCGTCCAGGACCAAAGCCAGGTCCCAGGTCGGAGCCATAGGCTTAGACAATGGTCTGTGCAGAAGCAGAAGCACACCTTTCATGAACCACAACACCAGAGGATGAGACCTCAGGATAGAGCTGTCAATCCCTACATGACGCACTGCAATGGCTGCCATATAAACCTTCAATGTGTAAAGGAAAGCTCTTGCAAGAACATAAAAAAGTCCACCCAAAGAGCACTGAAAAGGAGAAACTCCTTTAACTTGACACAAACCCTCAATCACGTGCCACTTATATGTATACAACCCTCTCGTAGAGGGCGAATTCGCCAACTGTATAGTCGCAATCTTGTTCGAAGGTAAATCCCTAGCCATCAAATTCAACCTATCAGGGGCCAAACCCACAGATCCTATATCTGCAGTTGTGGGAGCCAAACACTCCCGTGCGGCTGGGATAGTAGATCCCGATGACACGGAACCCTCCACGGGTCCCTGCCCAACAGGTAAATGATCCCCGGGAACCACAAGAATAAACAACCGACTGTCCTGCCAGACCTTCTCCACGGTGGCCTGAATCAGGTCCACCGGAGGAAAGGCATAGAGAAGGGTCCAAGGCCACAACAAAGCATCCTTCCTAACCGAGCGCCCAGATCCCTCATTGAGAAGAACATACGACAATGTGTGTTTACTTGCAATGAGTAAAGATCTACTTTGGCCCTGCTGAACCGGTCCCGTATCTAGGCAACCAAAGAGGGGTGCAGGCTCCAGGAAAATAAGTCACCCTGAGCGACAGGAAATGCTCCCTACGAGCAGATAACAGGCCAGGTTTAGGAGAGAGAGAGAGAGAGACCGGGCCCCACCCTGCCTGTTGATGAACGCCACCACCCTCCTGTTGTCAGAACTTACCAACCCATGCTGGGCCTCCAACATCGGACGGAAACGCCTCAGTGCCAGCAAAACAGTCAGTAGCTCTAGGTAACTGATATGCAGCGCACTTTGCGCTGTTGACCAAATCCCTTTTTCCAAGAAGCACACACACAGCGCTTCACATCCCAGTAAAACTGTGTCTGTCGTGATCACCCTGCGGAACACTACCCGGCCCATGAGAACCACCTGCAACAGCAGTCGTAGGTCCCTCCCTTAGGCACAAAGGAGATACCTTGAGCAACCGATGGCAGTGGCAAGATGCATCCAGATGCATAGCAATCACCCAGTGCTGAAACAGACGCATCAACAGAAGTTCCAGAGGCACCATAGCTATCATAGAGGAACCGTGCCAGACAGAGCCGGAATGCGACCCTCCTCTGTTTGGAATAAAGCACATGATTCAGAACCGAGTCCAGAACGAGACCCAGAAACTGGCAAAGAACTTTTATTGTGATTTACTATGAACTGAGACTGAATATGGGAAACCAGCGTGGCAGTGTGAAGCTCCACCTGTTCCTCAACTCCACAACGACCAGCCAATCATCCAGGCCAATACTCTGATCCCCTGGCACTGCACTGTTGCCAAAGCTACCTCCTCCACCATAGAAAATGTGCAGGGCGATAGGGAGAGGCCGAAAGGCAGGACCAGAAACTCGTAGACCACGTCCTCGAAATTAAACCTAAGAAACTTTCTGTGGGGAGGATATATAGACACATGGAAATATGCATCCTTCAGATCTATGGACGGGAACTAATCACTGGAATGCACCGACTGCAATAGCCGGCAAAGTGTGAGCATTTTGAAATTGTAAACCTTAAGGTGCCTGTTTAAAACACGCAAGTCCAGGATTGGATGTAACGTTTCACCTCTCTTGGGAACTAAGAAGTACCCGGCTGTACCAAACAATCTGTACTTCTGACACGGGGACCACCTGAATAGCCTGCTTTTGAAAGAGATAGGAATTCTCCTCTCTCAAGACAGGCGCTAGGACCTCGGGGACCATTGACGTAATGACGCCACAAAAAGGAGGAGGATGCACAGCAAACTGCAGACCGTAACCCCTCGTCATCGTCCTCGTCAACCATGGTGAAACTGCGCATGCCCGCCACTGGGTGGAGCATGCTGCAAGTCTCCCATACATTATCTCTTGAAGGGGCAGAGCGCCACGCTGAGAACTGGGATGAGATTTTTTGGGAGCATGCTTGTTTTCATATCCAGCACTCTTGACAACCGTGTGTCTGAATATGGGAAAGGAACTGTGCTATTATGCCCACACCTGGACAATACTGCACTCTCGATACCACTGAACACAGAGGAACCATGGGTAGAAACAATGTGCTTTTGTGGTACCGCTGTTCTGATACCCGGCCCACATCGGGTTTGCAACTAGTAACTTGCCCCCATAGACTGAGCCACTTGGGAGCACTGTTTCCACTCTTGGGAGCCTCAAGAGCACGCCTCCTCACCGTCCTCCAGCTAGGGTCGCAAGGTCTGCTCCTTCCCCTGCATCGCAGAAGAATCAGCTTTCACCCCGCTCTCCTTCGACCCATCACGGTGTCTGTGCCGAGACTATGCCGCTGCCCAAATCGACCTTGAAGCCACCCCCTGTCCCGAGGCAACCCTCTTCTCGCCTGGACCCAATATGACCCGCGAAGGATCTTATTGGAAAAAAGGACCCGTAGAGCTGAATCCTGTTTTTGTTTCTCCTCGAAACTGGCCTGTAAAGACTCCATAGCTGAGCCCAACAACCTTGTTGGCGAAACTGGCTCATCCAGATACAGCCGCCTGTCCCTGTCATTAACCACACCCTCAGTCTGGTACACTTGGTCTAGCTGATCGGCCGAGAACCGGCACTGTTTATTCAGAAGAATTGTGCTAGGATTCGCTCCCTTGTTAGCCTCTGGAGCTAAGTAACTCACCAGCTTTCCATCCATCGGCGTTGTGCAAATGAGCCCCACTTCCTCCATACCCTTGACATTCAGGAACTCACCATAACCTGGTAGCACCAGCCTGGCTGAATAAGGGGAGTCCGAGGTTGCCTTTATGTAGCTCATCGACAAAATATTGAAACAGAGGTAAGCGATTCTTCACCGCAGAAGGTACAGGAAGTAAATACCTTTCCCCAAACCTGGAAGAGCTCTGCTGCTGGGAGAAGACTGCCAACCCACTCCCAGATGATCTGCCACCCTACGACACAGCTCCATCAAAGGCGCATTAACCACCAATGGTTCACTCTCCCCGGCCGAATCCATATCAAGCCCCGGACTGATATCATCCGATTCACACTCTGAACATCCTCCCGAGCCAACCAGGGATACTATGTCATCCACGGAATCTGGAAGTCCCATAGCCAGCAGCCCCAATCCTCCTGAGCGTGTTTCCACCCCGAGCTAACAGGACAGAACTCGTGATTATCTTTAATTTTCATTGTGAGACCAGATGTCCTAGGGCACGGTCGGAGGTTAAAACTCGGCTGGTTAGCCTTTTTGAACTTATTCTTATCATACTCAAGCAAGGAAGTACTGGCTACACAAGCAAAGCAGAAAGTAGTGTGTTTTTAGCAAACACAAAAACTGATACCAAGACCAAAAATCGCAACATCTAAGGGGAAGAGTACTCTTTCCCAATAACAGACACCTAAGTCGAAGCCGAATCTCGTAGTCTTCGTATGCTTGAAAAGTTTGTAAATTACGTGACACCTTCTTCCTTCAGGCAAGCTGAAGAGCAAAGAATTTAGGAAACAAATGCAAACTCCGGTATTATTGCCAGGAAGATATAATTTGCCCCTTGGGCATGATTTCAGTTTTCTTCAGGTGAATATGATTGGTCATTGACTCCCCATAGTATGTTATACTGAGTGACCGCCTGAAAGGGAACTGTGTACACACCACATTGCAATCTCAACACTATAATATTTGTCATTGGACTGTGAAAAATATGAGCTGGGACACACCTAGAGAAAATTATTTATGTAGAGGTGGTGACTAACGGCAATAAACTAAAAGCTATAAAAAATAAAGACAGTCGCACACTCTATATATAAACTCCCAGTAATTTATTGGGTAAATTGGACTATGACCATGTTGTGGCTCTTCAGTCCAACTCTCCATTGACATGAAGATCATCGCTGTCACTTGTCATATACTTATGGTTTCAGGGATGATTGCCTGATCACAATAGTAGTAGTAGAAAAATAAAGTAATTTCATCTGCACAAGTATAACCCTCACATTTTAGAAAGGGGAACTTCATGAGTAGTTGATCGTGTGAAAGGTTTAATTTATGTCTGTCATAGTACTGACCACTTTAACTATTACAGATCACAGACATGAAAATAATGTACACACACGTGAGTCACAGAGCTACACAGTAATGGCCTGAGGAGAAGCTATTTGTCATACTCTTTTTGACAATAGCAAAGGCATTTTTCAGTCCTATATTGCCAAAGCACAGCTGCCCCCTCAGAAACTAAGTTTTACTTGTGTGGAGATATCTCAATATTGCACCCTGAATGAAAGGGGATACCTAGTCAGTTGGACAACTGAATGATTTCAACCGAAATGTGTCTTTCGCACAAGATAACCGACTAGCTTGGCTGTTTTTGCGCATCGTTTCCCCCCCACACATCTTTTTGGTGTTTTCCTGCCGTAACTGCCTTTTCCCCTGTAATGGAAAGCCTTTTGTAATAGCATGCCATAACAGATATAGATGGGGGAAGATGTGGGTATCATCCTGGGTATGTGACTGACAGTCAAAGAGACGTATCTGAGGAGGATGGCAATATGATCTAATGCCCCGTAGTATCAAATCAGAGAGGAGGAAACTCTCCACTTTAGAGATTGGGCTCCTGAGTGGCGCAGCGGTCTAAGGCACTGCATCTCAGTGCTAGAGGCGTCACTACAGACACTCTGGTTTGATTCCAGGCTGTATCACAACCGGCCGTGATTGGAAGTCCCATAGGGCGGCGCACAATTGGCCCAGCATCGTCCATTGTAAATAAGAATTTGTTCTTAACTGACTTGCCTAGTTGAATAAAGGTTAAATAAAATGAAATAAAAGAGATGGGGCTGCACCTTTCTGTCAGCTGCCTGCGGTTGTCAGGAAAAGCAATTATTTGTTGCTAAGCAGATCCCCCCCCGGCAACAAGCACAAAGCTCATTGAGTCCAAGGAGAGCACTTTTACTGCCATAGTGACATCAGCGCAGAAGATGGATACAGAGCTCCCTGGCATTCAGTTTTCTAAGACGGACACTTGGTTTGCATGCACTCTGGAGTGGAATATCTGTGCCTACAGGTCCTTGGTACACTCTAATGGGCTGGTATATTATGGATTTTCACTGGTGTGAAGTTTAGTTTTCAGCAGAGGTTTTCAGACAGGAGTACACAAAGACAGGAGTACACAAAGAGTGTGGCAAAGAGGCAAACAAGGGTCAAGAGAAGGAACGAGATTCTGGTTATTTTAACTTAAATAAATGCCCTCCGTATGCACCTGAGTTTGTGTATTATGTATGCAAGAACTTGAAATGACCAAACGCTCTATCACCAAATGGTTAGATGTATAGGAAATTCTCAGTAGTGTGTTTTTACCCAGTTCATCAGGGCCGGTGAGAAGTGATTCCAGTGAGTGTATTTTAAGTTTAAAAAATCATATAAAAAATGCATGACTAACATCCACACATAGAAACATGGGAATAGTGTGCTACATTACAATTAATGCCAAGTACTGTGTGTGTGGGAGAAAAGTGCATGTGCTTTTGGGTGTAAACTATACTTTAAAACACATGCTGCACATTTAATCTGGCGCATACATAATTAAAATGTATGCTTATATACTGTAAATGATTAATGGATTGCAGTTGTAGACAGAAAAACATTTTTCTTACATTTTTGAAAGCTATCTCATAATGAAGAATGAAGCATTTAATCAGTTCTCAAACTGCATTGCTGTAATTTTAATTATTGGAATGAAAGGCTGAGGAAGCTCATTGAAAGACTGAGGATAGCTCATTTTAATGTTATTCATGAGTAAAAACAACATTCTTTCTATACAAAGAAGCTCAGGATTTGTGAAACACAGGACTTTGACACTGTGAAGAGTTAAAGGTTTCTTGTCGGAGGACAAAAGATGACATCAACATTGTAAAAACACCAGCATTACGCAATATGACTCTATACTTGCACTTAGCACTATTACTCTGGACATGTACTGTGGCCATTGTCATGGATGACCTAATCTACAGTGCCCTGTTTTTGTCTCTCAGAATATTAATATGAACCCAACAACAACACATTACAGCATGGGAAAATAGTCAGAATTGGAGCACTCAAACCAAACAGAAAAGAGTTGTCTCTTTGACATCCACCAGTTACTATTCTCTCTCAAAATACATACAGTACCAGTCAAATGTTTAGACACACCTACTCATTCAAGTTTTTTTTTAAATTTGTATTATTTTCTACATTGAATATTAGTGAAGAGATCAAAACTAGGAAATAACACATATGGAATCATGTAGTAACCAAGAGTGTTAAACAAATCAAAATATATTTATATTTTAGATTCTTCAAAGTATCCACCATTTGCCTTGATGACAGCTTTGCACACTCTTGACATTCTCTCAACCAGATTCACCTGGAATGCTTTTCCAACAGTCTTGAAGGAGTTCCCACATATGCTGAGCACTTGTTGGCTACTTTTCCTTCACTCTGTGGTCCAACTCATCCCAAACCATCTCAATTAGGTTGAGGTCGGGTTGATTGTGGAGGCCAGGTCATCTGACACAGCACTCCATCACTCTCGTTCTTGGTCAAATAGCCCTTACACAGTCTGGAGGTGTCCTGTTGAAATACAAATGATAGTCCCACTAAGCGCAAACCAGATGGGATGGCGTATCGCTGCAGAATTCTGTGGTAGCCATGCTGGTGTGCCTTGAAATCTAAATAAATCACTGACAATGTCACCAGCAAAGCACCTCCACACCATCACACCTCCTCCTCCATGCTTCACGGTGGGAACCACACATGCGGAGATCATCCGTTCACCTACTCTGCATCTCACAAAGACACAGCGTTTGGAATCAAAAATCTCAAATTTGTACTCATCAGACCAAAGGACAGATTTCCACTGGTCTAATGTCCGTTGCTTGTGTTTCTTGTCCCAAGCAAGTATCTTCTTCTTGGTGTCCTTTAGTAGTGGTTTCTTTGCAGCGATTAGACCATGAATCCCTGATTCACTCTGTATTCTGAACAGTTGATGTTGAGATGTGTCTGTTACTTGAACTGTGAAGTGTTTGCGACTGCACTTGAAGAAACTTTCAAAGTTCTTGAAATTTTCCGTATTGTCTGACCTTCATGTCTTAAAGTAATGATGGACTGTTGTTTCTCTTTGCTTATTTGAGCTGTTCTTGCCATAATATGGACTTGGTCTTTTTCCAAATAGGGCTATCTTCTGTATACCACCCCTACCTTGTCACAACACAACTGATTGGCACAACCACAATAAGAAGGAAAGAAATTCCACAAATGATCTTTTCACAAGGCACACCTGTTAATTGAAATGCATTCCAGGTGACTACCTCATGAAGATGGTTTAGAGAATGCCAAGAGTGTGCAAAGCGGTCGTCAAGAGTAAGGGTGGCTACTTTGAAGAATCTCAAATATAAAATGTATTTTGATTTGTTTAACACTTCTTTGGTTACTACATCCCATATGTGTTATTCCATATGTGTTATTTGATAGTTTTGATGTCTTCACTATTATTCTACAATATAGAAAATAGTAAAAATAAAGAAATAATTTAAAACCTTGAATGAGTAGGTATGTCCAAACTGTGGCTGGTACTGTATAAATTGGTTGACCTATTCTACAGTGCCCTGAGTTTTTTCTGAACCTAAAAACAACACGTTACAGTTTGGGAAAATCGTTACAACCAGAGCACTCAAACCAAACAAAGACAGGAGAGAAAAGGAGAGTATCCATGAAAAATAAACAGCTTTACTGTTCACTGTCAAAATACAGAGCTATCGCTATCCATAACTTGTCAGCACAATCTCATAACCTGTCCAAACCACCAACATAGCTCCAGTGAGAGGCCAAGTCAGGGCTATTCCCATTAGAACAGTTTGGAGACAGCTATCTTTTTAAATTCATGAGGCTCACTGAAAGAGAGTAAAATACCACTAGAAGTGAACTTATGAAGGACCTCCAGGCGCAGAATGCTCTGCTTATTATATATTTAAAACCCAAAGTTATGCCTCAAGGCAAACAGGCAACTATAGACAGACCTCCAGAGATGCAGTGTGAAACCAGTGTTCAGGGGATAGAAACAATTCAGAAAAATCTTTTCAAAGTTGTAGTAATGCTCAAGTATACTGCTGATGAGAATAGATCTTTGGTAGGGGGTCTTATACATTCATGACAATGAATACTTCTTCAGACGATTGAGAAAAGACACCAAAAAATAGCCAATATACACACTTTCTCCTCATCTGCCTTTCTGAGCTCCTCTAAATCCTCATTTTGAAGTGAGGGAATACTTTTTTTGGAGAGATTAAAGATGAAATTCTGACTCATGAAAAATGTTTACACTCTAAAACCTCCAATTCTCTTGTACCTCTGCCTCAGCCTGTCTTTAAAGCAGTGTCCTTCTCGGGTGTCAGAAATGTGGGTGTTAAGTTGGTTTGCCTGTTGACAGAGTGTGTGGTGCAGCTGAGGGAGTCATGGACCAGAGCACTTCAGACACAGAAACAGACACAGAGTAACACGTGTCAGGAGTTAGACACTGGAACAAGGATAACTGTCCAGATGTCACACCCGCACACACACACACACACCAAACACACTGCACCCATATAACAGTGAAGTCTTAATCAAAGATGATCTTCTGTGTGTGCTAAGAGTCAGGCATTGGCTTCCCTCTTAGCTGGCTAGAATGGGAAATCACCTTTTGTTGTTTGTGCATTTACATTTTTCATTGAGTTGATCACGCAACTGACAATTATCAATGCTCATCACCAACGAGGGACTAGTATTTTGTAAATAGAAGGTTCAACTCATCACCATCACTGGAATCCTAGTTGTGAAAGTAAATTACTTTCAACTTGATTGATGATCGGGGTTTCCTGATAACTGTGTTACGTGATTTAATATTTGTTTTATATTTGTATGTGATTTAAATGAAACATATTTCTGAAAGAAGTGAAGGGAATTTAATTCCAATCTCAACGGGCTATACAAGAAGAGTGCAGAGATAGTTTAAAATGTCACACTAAGATTAGAGGCATTGAGGGACTCAAATGCATTAAATTACACAGCCTGGCCGAAGCTTATGGGTCAAGAGAGACAATACAGTACAATACTACATAGTAAAGCATACATACCGCGGCTTTCAACGTACTGCTGTTGAGAGTTGTAATAGTAGAATGCACAAGGTGCAATTTCAAAATGTGGTAGTACATTGGCAGTCATTCACTAGAGCTATTTATAACCGGTCAGAAATTTCCAGTTGATTAACTACTGGCGATGTTAGCTAAATAGGTCAATTAGGCTAACCAGCTATCTAAATCTTGTAGTTATCATGGCCAGATTACATCCCCAGTTGCCTTGACCCTCGGGGGGCACCCATTGATTTTGTTCAGTCACTCAGGTTTCATATGAACACAGATCACATGGCAAAATTTGTAGAATTGCAGGAAATTAGCTTTAAAATGGCAAAAGTTGATCTCTGCCAACAAGAGGGGTTTGAACAATTCGGGGTTGCATGGGTTGCGAGGTGGAGGTTTGTTACTATGCCGATAAATGACAATATCCATCCGGACCTTTGCCATCTAGGAAAATTGTGTGACCGGATATTCTCAAATAGTAGTTGAGTACCCTGCAGTAAAGTGTTAGCTAACCATGTGTACGAAGCTGCAGAAACACTATATAATGACACAGGAGGTTAGTGGCACCTTAATTGGGGAGGACAGGCTTGTGGTAAAGGCTGGAGCGGAATTCGTGGAATGGTATCAAATACATCAAACACATGGTTTCCCTGATGCCATTCCATTTCCTCCATTCCGGCCATTATTATGGTATATATATATATGTATGTATATCCTCCACTCTGCAGCCTCCACTGATTGAAATGCAAGATTGACTGTGAACATGATGTAGGTGGCTGGGCTGGATCACGGTGCTACACGCATTCTATTGAGTTAAAGATTTACTATGAAATGCTGCTGGGCCGCTGAGAAAAATAACATCAATGAGACTCGAGTTGTAAATCTGGACGGCAGGACAGAACCGTGGTGGACTGAGGTAAAATTCCACCTGGTCTTAGTCAATACACAATGGAAGAGGCCAAATCTATTGTTCTGTGACATAATTTGAGGTGACATAATTTGCTCATGCTATCCATTTGTTGTCTACCTGAAGTTGATTCCAGATGACCAGGGGGGGGGGGGGGGGGGGGTCGGCCATTATAAAGAGCACTTCCTGGTGGTTATATCCTAATGGGATGCAATTACAGAACATTCTACATAACGCGTACTTTAATTGGGCCCTCATCATGGCATGATCCCAGGAACAGATGGTCTGCATTTATCAGGGTGTGATAGCAGGTGTACGGCACTGGTATGGCTTCCTATAGCGCTACACTACCTAGCTATAGACCTAGCTATAGTTTGTACTCTATAATGTATTGTAGATATTACATTGACCATGCAAAATGGGCATGTTTGGTATTATCCGATATAGCACTAATAAACTGCTCGCAATGTTAAAATAGATCCAGCTATGGCCGTTTAGCCAGCAGTTCCGTTACCGTTAAGCGAGGTCAGGCAAGTTCAGCCCAGTGTTTGGTTCCTCTGAGCCTGGCCCTGGTCAGCGACTAGAGGACTAGCTCTATTACGCAGCCACTCACCCATGCAGGTTTACTGGTATCGGTTTCCTGACATTAAATGGATTGGATATGGCCCTCATTGCCCACTTGGGGATGCCCCATACCTGGGTTTCTCTCTTTCCATTCCATTAATGCTTCCCACTCTCTGTGCTGGCCTCGTGTGCCATTAATACAGGTAACGAGTGGAGGACATAGGAGCCTCTTAAAGAAGAAGTTACAGGTCTGTGAGAGCCAGAAATCTTGCTTGTTTGTAGGTGACCAAATACTTATTTTCCACCATAATTTGCAAATAAATTGATTAAAAATCCTACAATGTGATTTTCAGGATTTTTTTCCTTCTCATTTTGTCTGTCATATTTGAAGTGTACCTATGATGAAAATTACAGGCCTCTCATCTTTTTAAGTGGGAGAACTTGCACAATTGGTGGCTGACTAAATACTTTTTTGCCCCACTCTGTATATATTCCATAAAAAATCTGCCGTTTCCAGCTACAATAGTCATTTACAACATTAACAATGTCTACACTTTATTTCTGTTCAATTTGATGTTATTTTAATGTACAAAAAATGTGCTTTTCTTTCAAATACAAGGACATTTCTAAGTGACCCCAAACTTTTGAACGGTAGTGTACATAGCATACACATCAAACAGACATATGAGTCACACATTCTGATGGGATCAAACCGCTGTAGATCAGTATTCCATCCCTCCATCAGCCAACCTCAGTATTTACTTCTGGCTGAGTGATCACTAAGTGGGGTTAGGGACTCCCAGGCTACTTCCCCCATACATGGATGTCCGCTCCCATCATGCTCATGAGGAATAACTGGCACACAATTGGATGTGTCATGTCATTATTCACTACCGAGGCCAATGGCTGGTGAGCAGCGGAATGCTTTTCAAAAAGACATTTCCCTGTGTGCGAGGAAAGACCTCAAAGGAGCGTGTGTGCGTGTGTGTGTGTGTGTTTTTGTTTCAATTAATTATTGTGTGTGTGTGTTCGTTTGAGCACCAGCGGAGAGAGAGTGAGAGTGTTTCGGTGTATATAGTGCGACTGCTCCACATCATCTCATCCAAAATGTATTTTTAGCATGGTTATTTCGACAGCCCTCCAAGGAGAGGAGGAGTCTGTTTTCTAGTTTGAGAGCTAGTGTTCTTTTGTTCTCAGGCACACCTCAGCTTCCTACACTACATACAGTACAGATACTCTCCGTCTTTCTGCCAACCAGCAGCCTTCTTAGGGCTTCTAATTGTCCCAAGCAATAAATCAGTGGGGGCAGGTAGCCTAGTGGTTAGAGTGTTGGGCCAGAAAGGTTGCTAGATCGAATCCCCGAGCTGACAAGGTAAAAATCTGTTGTTCTGCCCCTGAACAAGGCAGTTAACCCACTGTTCCTAGGCTGTCATTGTAAGTAAGAATTTGTTCTTAACTGACTTGCCTAGTTAAATAAAGGTTAAATAAAATAAAAAATCTCACTTCCCACAGATTAAATATTAATTTGATGTTAATTAAGCCCTATTTCCCAGGGTGGGAACTCGCCTGTGTGTGCTCAGGAGGGATCCACGTGAACAAGTGAGAAACCTTGTTCCCATTTGCAACAAGATGCAGTGATATCATGTTCACTATTTATTTTAATATACTGTTCTGCTTTAACTTGCTAATGTAGGGCCAAAGAACAAATCCTACTCACAGGATAAGGGACTTTACTGTAATGTTAGATCGATGTGCAGTACCTATTGGCAAAGAGCTCTACACTGCATATGAAATAAAATAACACCTTTCAATCTTCTCTAATTCTCTCTCTTTCTATCTGTCTCTATCTCTCTCCCTCGCTTCCTCCCTCTCCTCCAGATCCCAGTCATGACAGGGGCCTTCATGGACTCCTCACCCAATGACAACTACAGTGCCGACCACTCGCTCTTCAACTCCTCGGCCAGCGTCCACGCTGCCTCTGCGGCTGCCTCAGCCCAGGCCCAGCAGGATGACCAGTCTTCGTCCAGTGATGCCATCTGGCTCTGGATTGCCATCATCGCTACTATCGGCAACATTGTGGTGGTGGGAGTGGTCTACGCATTCACCTTCTGATCCATCTCTCCTTGACGCCCACCTAGCCAAAAATTAGAGAGCCTCCCCATGGGAGAACGTGATAAAAGACAAAGGACAAATATCACATACCGAATTATCAAAGGGCTCTGGGATGCGGATGCTGGCTATGGTGTGGGGGTTCTATAGTTGAAGCTTCAGCATCATTCACTTTCAATAGAAAAAAGTTTCAGGATACGAACAGTATACACAGTACGCAAGTTCAACTGGAGGCAGAAGGGTATTTTCAACTTTAGTCGCCTAATTTTCAGTGGACATCATGCTCCTGAATGTTGTTGTGTTGCATTGTGGGGCTGAAGGGGCTTACAGATACATACAGGGTGAACTGGACCATCTTAAAATGTCCCCCAGATAGAAGAGAGGCAATTAAGAGGAGTGCTGCTTAATTATTGGGATGAACAGAGACGTGACTCTTAAAACATTTATGGGACTCTGGGATTACTTCTGCATTAGCCATGTGCTCAGCTTCTTACAGCATGTTATCTGTTCTGCCAAAGGAAGGCTCAAAGTATTAGCTTTCCTTTGTAATATCGACAGAAAATGGACCAACGGACACTGGCTTTAATGAAACATTCCTGCATCATCCTTTTGGATCCGCCAACTGATATTGCTTCTCAGTTTCTTTAGCAATGCCACACCAGTTTATGGTCCAATAAAGACAATCACTCACCGTCTAATTTACTCTGATCACAACAGCAAATTCTTCGTCTGAAACATTACTTATTACACTAAACAATACATCTATCAAAGACATTTAACTTTTTTACAACAAATCTCAGTATACGACTGAGGCAGACTTGAAAGATATAAGCACAGTTTACATGAGCAGGAAAAATCCTGTACAGCTTTATTTTGTCAAAGCTTAATTGTTATTTAGCTACCTTCTTTGGAGTCTTTACGTGCTGTATGATCTAAATAAGTGGGGTAATAGAAAGGCTGGGCGTTTTTCTATCTGTTTCCTACAAGCTGGGTTCTTTACATTCAGAACTGTGCAGTGAAATAGCTTTGTGCTGCGGTATGTTCAAAGGCAGTTGTTACAATGGCGATTAATCCACGTCCCTTAATTGAGAATATTAACAGGCTCTTTTCAAGACGCGAGCGAGGCCCCTGGTGTCACCACAACACACATTCTAGTGTACATGGATGTCAGGGAGATCATTTCTTTAGGTTATCACAGTGACAGTGCTATGAGTTTGTATCAAAATGATTGGCTGATTTCTGTCTAGAACGGAACTGAAAAGAACATACAATACCCACTAAATGATGATGGAGATTGCTTGGTAAATGTGATGGTTTGATAAAAACATGCTCAATCTCAGCCTCTAAGCTTTCTGTTCCGCTGAGAAGAGCTGATACAGGAAAGAGTCGCTCCTTTCTTGATTTTCTTTTGTCTTCTTTCAAGGAGATGGTTGTTCTTGAATGTTGTCTGGCTTGCCTCATAAGCTGTAGGTGTAATTATCTAAGAGAGAGTGATAAACATCTATTTGAGCCAAGTTCTCTATTATAGCCAGTGAGTTATATCAGCCACATTATCTAATGAATTATGAATAATATTCGGATGCTGAAGTGAATAGCCATTTTCTTGTGTATACATCCCCCACTCTTGAGCTGATGCAGAATGTCAACCCACTGGGCACAGACGTCATTGAAACAAAAACAACGTTGATTCAACCAGTGTGTGCCCAGTGGGAAAATGTATTCCATCAACCTTTTTGACATCTTTTTGTAACATGATATATTATTTTAAGCTACAGGGCATCATGTAGTGTTATCGATAAACTATTTAAGGATCTTGGTAGGGGCTGTTAGTATTCAATTATATGTCTTATGTGATCTTGATAAAATAAGACTTTGTAGTAAGACTATCTACTGTAAAAGGTTGTAGAGGGTTTCTCATGTCATGGTACACACTGTACGTATTGGTATTTCTACAACATACGCTAAGAACTTACTTACATTACCCAACTATGATAGAACTTTCAACAAATTGTAATATTTAAATCCCCAAATTAGGAGGTGATAATATAATGTTGAGATAAGGTCTTCCAAAGACCGTTACTTTATTTTCTAATAAGAGGTGAATGTGTGAGTGTTTAGCAATGTTGTAATTCACATAAATTACACAATATAATTTTTTGTAAGAACATCTATTACTATTAAAGTTTCAGGGTTGCTGTATATGTCTACATAAATCCTTATTGCATGAAAAATGTCCCATTAAATCCAACAGGGAAACTCATCAACAGAAGTGTTACTTTAACACTGTACAGTGGCACTCATATGTATTGCGAGAGTGTTAAATGTAACACCTTCTGAGCAAAATGTACACTGGGGGGAAATTAATAGAGATCTCACCATAAGATTTAGGGTTCGATTCAATCCGTGACGCTGAAGTTCAGCGCTAAAGCACGATTGACATTTAAAGCAATGTTCCTGTGTTCACGGAGACCGCAATCACGGTAAACGCTGCATACGGTATATCGGCTCAATTGGAAATTACCTTAAAATGTCAAGCGCACCATAGCAGTGAACTTCTGCGATACGGATTGAATGAAACCCATACCCTATGCATAACACAATATATCACATTAGTAGAGATAGGCTTTTCAGTGTGTTTGTGAGACACAAGCCTGACAGGTGATGCATTTGTTCTGAGAGACAAGCTCCTGGCACTGCTTCCTACTGAAGGTATATGCACTGGAACTGCTCCCTACTGAAGGTATATGCACTGGCACTGCTCCCTACTGAAGGTATATGCACTGGAACTGCTCCCTACTGAAGGTATATGCACTGGCACTGCTCCCTACTGAAGGTATATGCACTGGAACTGCTCCCTACTGAAGGTATATGCACTGGCACTGCTCCCTACTGAAGGTATATGCACTGGAACTGCTCCCTACTGAAGGTATATGCACTGGCACTGCTCCCTACTGAAGGTATATGCACTGGCACTGCTCCCTACTGAAGGTATATGCACTGGCACTGCTCCCTACTGAAGGTATATGCACTGGAACTGCTCCTTACTGAAGGTATATGCACTGGCACTGCTTCCTACTGAAGGTATATGCACTGGAACTGCTCCCTACTGAAGGTATATGCACTGGCACTGCTCCCTACTGAAGGTATATGCACTGGCACTGCTTCCTACTGAAGGTATATGCACTGGAACTGCTCCCTACTGAAGGTATATGCACTGGCACTGCACCCTACTGAAGGTATATGCACTGGAACTGCTCCTTACTGAAGGTATATGCACTGGCACTGCTTCCTACTGAAGGTATATGCACTGGCACTGCTCCCTACTGAAGGTATATGCACTGGAACTGCTCCCTACTGAAGGTATATGCACTGGCACTGCTTCCTACTGAAGGTATATGCACTGGCACTGCTTCCTACTGAAGGTATATGCACTGGAACTGCTCCCTACTGAAGGTATATGCACTGGCACTGCTTCCTACTGAAGGTATATGCACTGGCACTGCTCCCTACTGAAGGTATATGCACTGGAGCTGCTCCCTACTGAAGGTATATGCACTGGCACTGCTCCCTACTGAAGGTATATGCACTGGCACTGCTCCCTACTGAAGGTATATGCACTGGCACTGCTTCCTACTGAAGGTATATGCACTGGAACTGCTCCCTACTGAAGGTATATGCACTGGAACTGCTCCCTACTGAAGGTATATGCACTGGCACTGCTCCCTACTGAAGGTATATGCACTGGCACTGCTCCCTACTGAAGGTATATGCACTGGCACTGCTTCCTACTGAAGGTATATGCACTGGCACTGCTTCCTACTGAAGGTATATGCACTGGCACTGCATCCTACTGAAGGTATATGCACTGGCACTGCTCCCTACTGAAGGTATATGCACTGGCACTGCTTCCTACTGAAGGTATATGCACTGGAACTGCTCCCTACTGAAGGTATATGCACTGGCACTGCATCCTACTGAAGGTATATGCACTGGAACTGCTCCCTACTGAAGGTATATGCACTGGAACTGCTCCCTACTGAAGGTGTATGCACTGGCACTGCATCCTACTGAAGGTATATGCACTGGCACTGCTCCCTACTGAATTTATATGCACTGGAACTGCTCCCTACTGAATTTATATGCACTGGAACTGCTCCCTGCTGAAGGTATATGCACTGGAACTGCTTCCTACTGAAGGTATATGCACTGGAACTGTTCCCTACTGAAGGTATATGCACTGGCACTGCATCCTACTGAAGGTGTATGCACTGGAACTGCTTCCTACTGAAGGTATATGCACTGGCACTGCATCCTACTGAAGGTATATGCACTGGCACTGCTCCCTACTGAAGGTATATGCACTGGAACTGCTCCCTACTGAAGGTATATGCACTGGCACTGCTTCCTACTGAAGGTATATGCACTGGCACTGCATCCTACTGAAGGTATATGCACTGGCACTGCTCCCTACTGAATCTATATGCACTGGAACTGCTCCCTACTGAAGGTATATGCACTGGCACTGCTTCCTACTGAAGGTATATGCACTGGCACTGCATCCTACTGAAGGTATATGCACTGGCACTGCTCCCTACTGAATGTATATGCACTGGAACTGCTCCCTACTGAAGGTATATGCACTGGCACTGCTTCCTACTGAAGGTATATGCACTGGCAATGCTTCCTACTGAAGGTATATGCACTGGCACTGCTCCCTACTGAAGGTATATGCACTGGAACTGCTCCCTACTGAAGGTATATGCACTGGCACTGCTTCCTACTGAAGGTATATGCACTGGCACTGCTCCCTACTGAAGGTATATGCACTGGCACTGCTTCCTACTGAAGGTATATGCACTGGCACTGCTCCCTACTGAAGGTATATGCACTGGAACTGCTCCCTACTGAAGGTATATGCACTGGCACTGCTCCCTACTGAAGGTATATGCACTGGAACTGCTCCCTACTGAAGGTATATGCACTGGCACTGCTCCCTACTGAAGGTATATGCACTGGAACTGCTCCCTACTGAAGGTATATGCACTGGCACTGCTCCCTACTGAAGGTATATGCACTGGCACTGCTCCCTACTGAAGGTATATGCACTGGCACTGCTCCCTACTGAAGGTATATGCACTGGAACTGCTCCTTACTGAAGGTATATGCACTGGCACTGCTTCCTACTGAAGGTATATGCACTGGAACTGCTCCCTACTGAAGGTATATGCACTGGCACTGCTCCCTACTGAAGGTATATGCACTGGAACTGCTCCCTACTGAAGGTATATGCACTGGCACTGCTCCCTACTGAAGGTATATGCACTGGAACTGCTCCCTACTGAAGGTATATGCACTGGCACTGCTCCCTACTGAAGGTATATGCACTGGAACTGCTCCCTACTGAAGGTATATGCACTGGCACTGCTCCCTACTGAAGGTATATGCACTGGCACTGCTCCCTACTGAAGGTATATGCACTGGCACTGCTCCCTACTGAAGGTATATGCACTGGAACTGCTCCTTACTGAAGGTATATGCACTGGCACTGCTTCCTACTGAAGGTATATGCACTGGAACTGCTCCCTACTGAAGGTATATGCACTGGCACTGCTCCCTACTGAAGGTATATGCACTGGCACTGCTTCCTACTGAAGGTATATGCACTGGAACTGCTCCCTACTGAAGGTATATGCACTGGCACTGCACCCTACTGAAGGTATATGCACTGGAACTGCTCCTTACTGAAGGTATATGCACTGGCACTGCTTCCTACTGAAGGTATATGCACTGGCACTGCTCCCTACTGAAGGTATATGCACTGGAACTGCTCCCTACTGAAGGTATATGCACTGGCACTGCTTCCTACTGAAGGTATATGCACTGGCACTGCTTCCTACTGAAGGTATATGCACTGGAACTGCTCCCTACTGAAGGTATATGCACTGGCACTGCTTCCTACTGAAGGTATATGCACTGGCACTGCTCCCTACTGAAGGTATATGCACTGGAGCTGCTCCCTACTGAAGGTATATGCACTGGCACTGCTCCCTACTGAAGGTATATGCACTGGCACTGCTCCCTACTGAAGGTATATGCACTGGCACTGCTTCCTACTGAAGGTATATGCACTGGAACTGCTCCCTACTGAAGGTATATGCACTGGAACTGCTCCCTACTGAAGGTATATGCACTGGCACTGCTCCCTACTGAAGGTATATGCACTGGCACTGCTCCCTACTGAAGGTATATGCACTGGCACTGCTTCCTACTGAAGGTATATGCACTGGCACTGCTTCCTACTGAAGGTATATGCACTGGCACTGCATCCTACTGAAGGTATATGCACTGGCACTGCTCCCTACTGAAGGTATATGCACTGGCACTGCTTCCTACTGAAGGTATATGCACTGGAACTGCTCCCTACTGAAGGTATATGCACTGGCACTGCTTCCTACTGAAGGTATATGCACTGGAACTGCTCCCTACTGAAGGTATATGCACTGGCACTGCACCCTACTGAAGGTATATGCACTGGAACTGCTCCTTACTGAAGGTATATGCACTGGCACTGCTTCCTACTGAAGGTATATGCACTGGCACTGCTCCCTACTGAAGGTATATGCACTGGAACTGCTCCCTACTGAAGGTATATGCACTGGCACTGCTTCCTACTGAAGGTATATGCACTGGCACTGCTTCCTACTGAAGGTATATGCACTGGAACTGCTCCCTACTGAAGGTATATGCACTGGCACTGCTTCCTACTGAAGGTATATGCACTGGCACTGCTCCCTACTGAAGGTATATGCACTGGAGCTGCTCCCTACTGAAGGTATATGCACTGGCACTGCTCCCTACTGAAGGTATATGCACTGGCACTGCTCCCTACTGAAGCTATATGCACTGGCACTGCTTCCTACTGAAGGTATATGCACTGGAACTGCTCCCTACTGAAGGTATATGCACTGGAACTGCTCCCTACTGAAGGTATATGCACTGGCACTGCTCCCTACTGAAGGTATATGCACTGGCACTGCTCCCTACTGAAGGTATATGCACTGGCACTGCTTCCTACGGAAGGTATATGCACTGGCACTGCTTCCTACTGAAGGTATATGCACTGGCACTGCATCCTACTGAAGGTATATGCACTGGCACTGCTCCCTACTGAAGGTATATGCACTGGCACTGCTTCCTACTGAAGGTATATGCACTGGAACTGCTCCCTACTGAAGGTATATGCACTGGCACTGCATCCTACTGAAGGTATATGCACTGGAACTGCTCCCTACTGAAGGTATATGCACTGGAACTGCTCCCTACTGAAGGTATATGCACTGGCACTGCATCCTACTGAAGGTATATGCACTGGCACTGCTCCCTACTGAATTTATATGCACTGGAACTGCTCCCTACTGAATTTATATGCACTGGAACTGCTCCCTGCTGAAGGTATATGCACTGGAACTGCTTCCTACTGAAGGTATATGCACTGGAACTGTTCCCTACTGAAGGTATATGCACTGGCACTGCATCCTACTGAAGGTGTATGCACTGGAACTGCTTCCTACTGAAGGTATATGCACTGGCACTGCATCCTACTGAAGGTATATGCACTGGCACTGCTCCCTACTGAAGGTATATGCACTGGAACTGCTCCCTACTGAAGGTATATGCACTGGCACTGCTTCCTACTGAAGGTATATGCACTGGCACTGCATCCTACTGAAGGTATATGCACTGGCACTGCTCCCTACTGAATCTATATGCACTGGAACTGCTCCCTACTGAAGGTATATGCACTGGCACTGCTTCCTACTGAAGGTATATGCACTGGCACTGCATCCTACTGAAGGTATATGCACTGGCACTGCTCCCTACTGAATGTATATGCACTGGAACTGCTCCCTACTGAAGGTATATGCACTGGCACTGCTTCCTACTGAAGGTATATGCACTGGCAATGCTTCCTACTGAAGGTATATGCACTGGCACTGCTCCCTACTGAAGGTATATGCACTGGAACTGCTCCCTACTGAAGGTATATGCACTGGCACTGCTTCCTACTGAAGGTATATGCACTGGCACTGCTCCCTACTGAAGGTATATGCACTGGCACTGCTTCCTACTGAAGGTATATGCACTGGAACTGCTTCCTACTGAAGGTATATGCACTGGAACTGCTCCCTACTGAATGTATATGCACTGGCACTGCTCCCTACTGAAGGTATATGCACTGGCACTGCTCCCTACTGAAGGTATATGCACTGGCACTGCTCCCTACTGAAGGTATATGCACTGGAACTGCTCCCTACTGAAGGTATATGCACTGGCACTGCTCCCTACTGAAGGTATATGCACTGGAACTGCTCCCTACTGAAGGTATATGCACTGGCACTGCTCCCTACTGAAGGTATATGCACTGGAACTGCTCCCTACTGAAGGTATATGCACTGGCACTGCTCCCTACTGAAGGTATATGCACTGGCACTGCTCCCTACTGAAGGTATATGCACTGGCACTGCTCCCTACTGAAGGTATATGCACTGGAACTGCTCCTTACTGAAGGTATATGCACTGGCACTGCTTCCTACTGAAGGTATATGCACTGGAACTGCTCCCTACTGAAGGTATATGCACTGGCACTGCTCCCTACTGAAGGTATATGCACTGGAACTGCTCCCTACTGAAGGTATATGCACTGGCACTGCTCCCTACTGAAGGTATATGCACTGGAACTGCTCCCTACTGAAGGTATATGCACTGGCACTGCTCCCTACTGAAGGTATATGCACTGGAACTGCTCCCTACTGAAGGTATATGCACTGGCACTGCTCCCTACTGAAGGTATATGCACTGGCACTGCTCCCTACTGAAGGTATATGCACTGGCACTGCTCCCTACTGAAGGTATATGCACTGGAACTGCTCCTTACTGAAGGTATATGCACTGGCACTGCTTCCTACTGAAGGTATATGCACTGGAACTGCTCCCTACTGAAGGTATATGCACTGGCACTGCTCCCTACTGAAGGTATATGCACTGGCACTGCTTCCTACTGAAGGTATATGCACTGGAACTGCTCCCTACTGAAGGTATATGCACTGGCACTGCACCCTACTGAAGGTATATGCACTGGAACTGCTCCTTACTGAAGGTATATGCACTGGCACTGCTTCCTACTGAAGGTATATGCACTGGCACTGCTCCCTACTGAAGGTATATGCACTGGAACTGCTCCCTACTGAAGGTATATGCACTGGCACTGCTTCCTACTGAAGGTATATGCACTGGCACTGCTTCCTACTGAAGGTATATGCACTGGAACTGCTCCCTACTGAAGGTATATGCACTGGCACTGCTTCCTACTGAAGGTATATGCACTGGCACTGCTCCCTACTGAAGGTATATGCACTGGAGCTGCTCCCTACTGAAGGTATATGCACTGGCACTGCTCCCTACTGAAGGTATATGCACTGGCACTGCTCCCTACTGAAGCTATATGCACTGGCACTGCTTCCTACTGAAGGTATATGCACTGGAACTGCTCCCTACTGAAGGTATATGCACTGGAACTGCTCCCTACTGAAGGTATATGCACTGGCACTGCTCCCTACTGAAGGTATATGCACTGGCACTGCTCCCTACTGAAGGTATATGCACTGGCACTGCTTCCTACGGAAGGTATATGCACTGGCACTGCTTCCTACTGAAGGTATATGCACTGGCACTGCATCCTACTGAAGGTATATGCACTGGCACTGCTCCCTACTGAAGGTATATGCACTGGCACTGCTTCCTACTGAAGGTATATGCACTGGAACTGCTCCCTACTGAAGGTATATGCACTGGCACTGCATCCTACTGAAGGTATATGCACTGGAACTGCTCCCTACTGAAGGTATATGCACTGGAACTGCTCCCTACTGAAGGTATATGCACTGGCACTGCATCCTACTGAAGGTATATGCACTGGCACTGCTCCCTACTGAATTTATATGCACTGGAACTGCTCCCTACTGAATTTATATGCACTGGAACTGCTCCCTGCTGAAGGTATATGCACTGGAACTGCTTCCTACTGAAGGTATATGCACTGGAACTGTTCCCTACTGAAGGTATATGCACTGGCACTGCATCCTACTGAAGGTGTATGCACTGGAACTGCTTCCTACTGAAGGTATATGCACTGGCACTGCATCCTACTGAAGGTATATGCACTGGCACTGCTCCCTACTGAAGGTATATGCACTGGAACTGCTCCCTACTGAAGGTATATGCACTGGCACTGCTTCCTACTGAAGGTATATGCACTGGCACTGCATCCTACTGAAGGTATATGCACTGGCACTGCTCCCTACTGAATCTATATGCACTGGAACTGCTCCCTACTGAAGGTATATGCACTGGCACTGCTTCCTACTGAAGGTATATGCACTGGCACTGCATCCTACTGAAGGTATATGCACTGGCACTGCTCCCTACTGAATGTATATGCACTGGAACTGCTCCCTACTGAAGGTATATGCACTGGCACTGCTTCCTACTGAAGGTATATGCACTGGCAATGCTTCCTACTGAAGGTATATGCACTGGCACTGCTCCCTACTGAAGGTATATGCACTGGAACTGCTCCCTACTGAAGGTATATGCACTGGCACTGCTTCCTACTGAAGGTATATGCACTGGCACTGCTCCCTACTGAAGGTATATGCACTGGCACTGCTTCCTACTGAAGGTATATGCACTGGAACTGCTTCCTACTGAAGGTATATGCACTGGAACTGCTCCCTACTGAATGTATATGCACTGGCACTGCTCCCTACTGAAGGTATATGCACTGGCACTGCTCCCTACTGAAGGTATATGCACTGGCACTGCTCCCTACTGAAGGTATATGCACTGGAACTGCTCCCTACTGAAGGTATATGCACTGGCACTGCTCCCTACTGAAGGTATATGCACTGGAACTGCTCCCTACTGAAGGTATATGCACTGGCACTGCTCCCTACTGAAGGTATATGCACTGGAACTGCTCCCTACTGAAGGTATATGCACTGGCACTGCTCCCTACTGAAGGTATATGCACTGGCACTGCTCCCTACTGAAGGTATATGCACTGGCACTGCTCCCTACTGAAGGTATATGCACTGGAACTGCTCCTTACTGAAGGTATATGCACTGGCACTGCTTCCTACTGAAGGTATATGCACTGGAACTGCTCCCTACTGAAGGTATATGCACTGGCACTGCTCCCTACTGAAGGTATATGCACTGGAACTGCTCCCTACTGAAGGTATATGCACTGGCACTGCTCCCTACTGAAGGTATATGCACTGGAACTGCTCCCTACTGAAGGTATATGCACTGGCACTGCTCCCTACTGAAGGTATATGCACTGGAACTGCTCCCTACTGAAGGTATATGCACTGGCACTGCTCCCTACTGAAGGTATATGCACTGGCACTGCTCCCTACTGAAGGTATATGCACTGGCACTGCTCCCTACTGAAGGTATATGCACTGGAACTGCTCCTTACTGAAGGTATATGCACTGGCACTGCTTCCTACTGAAGGTATATGCACTGGAACTGCTCCCTACTGAAGGTATATGCACTGGCACTGCTCCCTACTGAAGGTATATGCACTGGCACTGCTTCCTACTGAAGGTATATGCACTGGAACTGCTCCCTACTGAAGGTATATGCACTGGCACTGCACCCTACTGAAGGTATATGCACTGGAACTGCTCCTTACTGAAGGTATATGCACTGGCACTGCTTCCTACTGAAGGTATATGCACTGGCACTGCTCCCTACTGAAGGTATATGCACTGGAACTGCTCCCTACTGAAGGTATATGCACTGGCACTGCTTCCTACTGAAGGTATATGCACTGGCACTGCTTCCTACTGAAGGTATATGCACTGGAACTGCTCCCTACTGAAGGTATATGCACTGGCACTGCTTCCTACTGAAGGTATATGCACTGGCACTGCTCCCTACTGAAGGTATATGCACTGGAGCTGCTCCCTACTGAAGGTATATGCACTGGCACTGCTCCCTACTGAAGGTATATGCACTGGCACTGCTCCCTACTGAAGGTATATGCACTGGCACTGCTTCCTACTGAAGGTATATGCACTGGAACTGCTCCCTACTGAAGGTATATGCACTGGAACTGCTCCCTACTGAAGGTATATGCACTGGCACTGCTCCCTACTGAAGGTATATGCACTGGCACTGCTCCCTACTGAAGGTATATGCACTGGCACTGCTTCCTACTGAAGGTATATGCACTGGCACTGCTTCCTACTGAAGGTATATGCACTGGCACTGCATCCTACTGAAGGTATATGCACTGGCACTGCTCCCTACTGAAGGTATATGCACTGGCACTGCTTCCTACTGAAGGTATATGCACTGGAACTGCTCCCTACTGAAGGTATATGCACTGGCACTGCATCCTACTGAAGGTATATGCACTGGAACTGCTCCCTACTGAAGGTATATGCACTGGAACTGCTCCCTACTGAAGGTATATGCACTGGCACTGCATCCTACTGAAGGTATATGCACTGGCACTGCTCCCTACTGAATTTATATGCACTGGAACTGCTCCCTACTGAATTTATATGCACTGGAACTGCTCCCTGCTGAAGGTATATGCACTGGAACTGCTTCCTACTGAAGGTATATGCACTGGAACTGTTCCCTACTGAAGGTATATGCACTGGAACTGCTCCCTACTGAAGGTATATGCACTGGCACTGCTTCCTACTGAAGGTATATGCACTGGCACTGCATCCTACTGAAGGTATATGCACTGGCACTGCTCCCTACTGAATCTATATGCACTGGAACTGCTCCCTACTGAAGGTATATGCACTGGCACTGCTTCCTACTGAAGGTATATGCACTGGCACTGCATCCTACTGAAGGTATATGCACTGGCACTGCTCCCTACTGAATGTATATGCACTGGAACTGCTCCCTACTGAAGGTATATGCACTGGCACTGCTTCCTACTGAAGGTATATGCACTGGCAATGCTTCCTACTGAAGGTATATGCACTGGCACTGCTCCCTACTGAAGGTATATGCACTGGAACTGCTCCCTACTGAAGGTATATGCACTGGCACTGCTTCCTACTGAAGGTATATGCACTGACACTGCTCCCTACTGAAGGTATATGCACTGGCACTGCTTCCTACTGAAGGTATATGCACTGGAACTGCTTCCTACTGAAGGTATATGCACTGGAACTGCTCCCTACTGAATGTATATGCACTGGCACTGCTCCCTACTGAAGGTATATGCACTGGCACTGCTCCCTACTGAAGGTATATGCACTGGCACTGCTCCCTACTGAAGGTATATGCACTGGAACTGCTCCCTACTGAAGGTATATGCACTGGCACTGCTCCCTACTGAAGGTATATGCACTGGAACTGCTCCCTACTGAAGGTATATGCACTGGCACTGCTCCCTACTGAAGGTATATGCACTGGAACTGCTCCCTACTGAAGGTATATGCACTGGCACTGCTCCCTACTGAAGGTATATGCACTGGCACTGCTCCCTACTGAAGGTATATGCACTGGCACTGCTCCCTACTGAAGGTATATGCACTGGAACTGCTCCTTACTGAAGGTATATGCACTGGCACTGCTTCCTACTGAAGGTATATGCACTGGAACTGCTCCCTACTGAAGGTATATGCACTGGCACTGCTCCCTACTGAAGGTATATGCACTGGCACTGCTTCCTACTGAAGGTATATGCACTGGAACTGCTCCCTACTGAAGGTATATGCACTGGCACTGCACCCTACTGAAGGTATATGCACTGGAACTGCTCCTTACTGAAGGTATATGCACTGGCACTGCTCCCTACTGAAGGTATATGCACTGGAACTGCTCCCTACTGAAGGTATATGCACTGGCACTGCTCCCTACTGAAGGTATATGCACTGGAACTGCTCCCTACTGAAGGTATATGCACTGGCACTGCTCCCTACTGAAGGTATATGCACTGGCACTGCTCCCTACTGAAGGTATATGCACTGGCACTGCTCCCTACTGAAGGTATATGCACTGGAACTGCTCCTTACTGAAGGTATATGCACTGGCACTGCTTCCTACTGAAGGTATATGCACTGGAACTGCTCCCTACTGAAGGTATATGCACTGGCACTGCTCCCTACTGAAGGTATATGCACTGGCACTGCTTCCTACTGAAGGTATATGCACTGGAACTGCTCCCTACTGAAGGTATATGCACTGGCACTGCACCCTACTGAAGGTATATGCACTGGAACTGCTCCTTACTGAAGGTATATGCACTGGCACTGCTTCCTACTGAAGGTATATGCACTGGCACTGCTCCCTACTGAAGGTATATGCACTGGAACTGCTCCCTACTGAAGGTATATGCACTGGCACTGCTTCCTACTGAAGGTATATGCACTGGCACTGCTTCCTACTGAAGGTATATGCACTGGAACTGCTCCCTACTGAAGGTATATGCACTGGCACTGCTTCCTACTGAAGGTATATGCACTGGCACTGCTCCCTACTGAAGGTATATGCACTGGAGCTGCTCCCTACTGAAGGTATATGCACTGGCACTGCTCCCTACTGAAGGTATATGCACTGGCACTGCTCCCTACTGAAGGTATATGCACTGGCACTGCTTCCTACTGAAGGTATATGCACTGGAACTGCTCCCTACTGAAGGTATATGCACTGGCACTGCTTCCTACTGAAGGTATATGCACTGGCACTGCTCCCTACTGAAGGTATATGCACTGGCACTGCTTCCTACTGAAGGTATATGCACTGGAACTGCTCCCTACTGAAGGTATATGCACTGGCACTGCATCCTACTGAAGGTATATGCACTGGAACTGCTCCCTACTGAATTTATATGCACTGGAACTGCTCCCTACTGAAGGTATATGCACTGGCACTGCATCCTACTGAAGGTATATGCACTGGCACTGCTCCCTACTGAATTTATATGCACTGGAACTGCTCCCTACTGAATTTATATGCACTGGAACTGCTCCCTACTGAAGGTATATGCACTGGAACTGCTTCCTACTGAAGGTATATGCACTGGAACTGTTCCCTACTGAAGGTATATGCACTGGCACTGCATCCTACTGAAGGTGTATGCACTGGAACTGCTTCCTACTGAAGGTATATGCACTGGCACTGCATCCTACTGAAGGTATATGCACTGGCACTGCTCCCTACTGAAGGTATATGCACTGGAACTGCTCCCTACTGAAGGTATATGCACTGGCACTGCTTCCTACTGAAGGTATATGCACTGGCACTGCATCCTACTGAAGGTATATGCACTGGCACTGCTCCCTACTGAATCTATATGCACTGGAACTGCTCCCTACTGAAGGTATATGCACTGGCACTGCTTCCTACTGAAGGTATATGCACTGGCACTGCATCCTACTGAAGGTATATGCACTGGCACTGCTCCCTACTGAATGTATATGCACTGGAACTGCTCCCTACTGAAGGTATATGCACTGGCACTGCTTCCTACTGAAGGTATATGCACTGGCACTGCTTCCTACTGAAGGTATATGCACTGGCACTGCTCCCTACTGAAGGTATATGCACTGGAACTGCTCCCTACTGAAGGTATATGCACTGGAACTGCATCCTACTGAAGGTATATGCACTGGCACTGCTCCCTACTGAAGGTATATGCACTGGCACTGCTCCCTACTGAAGGTATATGCACTGGCACTGCTTCCTACTGAAGGTATATGCACTGGAACTGCTTCCTACTGAAGGTATATGCACTGGAACTGCTCCCTACTGAATGTATATGCACTGGCACTGCTCCCTACTGAAGGTATATGCACTGGCACTGCTCCCTACTGAAGGTATATGCACTGGAACTGCTCCCTACTGAAGGTATATGCACTGGAACTGCATCCTACTGAAGGTATATGCACTGGCACTGCTCCCTACTGAAGGTATATGCACTGGCACTGCTCCCTACTGAAGGTATATGCACTGGCACTGCTTCCTACTGAAGGTATATGCACTGGAACTGCTTCCTACTGAAGGTATATGCACTGGCACTGCTTCCTACTGAAGGTATATGCACTGGAACTGCTCCCTACTGAAGGTATATGCACTGGAACTGCTTCCTACTGAAGGTATATGCACTGGCACTGCTTCCTACTGAAGGTATATGCACTGGCACTGCTTCCTACTGAAGGTATATGCACTGGAACTGATTACTACTGAAGGTATATGCACTGGCACTGCTTTCTACTGAAGGTATATGCACTGGAACTGATTACTAGTGGATGCTGGGCCCCCAGGTGAGATTGATGTAAGACAAGCATTGTACCATCACTCACTCTTACACAGGCACAGGTTGTATATATCTCTGTCTAGATGAGAGTCACTGTCATTCCTTCACTGAAAATTGGAGAAGTTGCCTCGTTTTACTTTGTTGTAATAGATGTCTCTATAGTAGACTCTGGATATTGGCTAGGCTGAGTAGTAGTCATTCATATAATTAGGAATAGGAACATAATTGTAAAGTGTGTTTACATGACAATGTTTACAGCTATGCAATAATAACATTGTCATATATCATTAATTACCCTTTAACTCAGATACGTTAACAGCACATCTGAAACAATAGATTTGCCATTCAAGTACATACAACTCAAGTACATTACATATTGTTATAAGGCTGTACGATTCGAGTCCCTCTGACTCGGGTAGAGAGACCTTTATGCTCAAGGTGCTGTAGCAAATCCATTTGATGCCAGGTCAGAAATTAGCACAGAGGAAGAGCATTAAGAGATCACCCCCCACAATGCCCTGCAACTGCATTCCTAAGACCCCTCCATGCCTGGGTAATCTGAATGTCCTCCCCCGACCGCTACAGTCAGTCAGTAGTCTACTTAATATCTGAATCTGCTTTAGCCGCAATACAGCCACGGGCTTTACAAAATCCACATCATAAGGAAAGGAAGTGGAGGAGTAAAGTCAGCTGTGGATGATCTCGGGCACCCTTTTCGTTTTAAACAGTTGCTGGTCCTCACACTGCACTGTATAAATCTACCCACACAGTGTGGAGAAACACCTAGAAGGCTAGCCATACTCGCCAGTTCCATTCCCTCAAAAGCCCCTTTAGAACCATTCAGATGAAGACGATAACCATTGACCTGGCGAATGCTAATCTATGTTAATAGATGATAATGATGGTGTTTGCAGGTGTACGTGCATGGCATTCAGCTTTGTCTACTCTACTTCATCCACCACAGTGGGTTTGTTGCTGATGAGGCTGCTCACCACAGTGCTCCCATAGTGAATTAATAGTAGATAATAATGTGGGCTAATTTGATCCTTGGGTTAGATGAATCTGTCTGAAGGTATAGTAGGTCTGAGTGCATGCTGCCAGGAAACCCCCCTTGTTGTCCCAGGGTGCACCACTCCAGCTCTCTCCTGTCCAATCCCGGCTGACAGCTCAGCAGTGAGGTGTTGAATATGCTAATGTATGCCAAATGCCTCGGACACATCTTGTCAAACTGTGTCAGCTCAGAGATAGGGGCAGAAGCACAGGGGTCTTTTCCCTTTCCTCCCCACAGCAGCACTGCTGAAGCTACAAGTGATGTAACATAATCATATATTAACATGTGTATGCTATGTTACATACATATGCCCTACCATACAACTCTGCTCCCAGGAAGAAGTGATTCATGTATTTTCAGATCATTATCATCAATGTGTTTCCTGTTGCTGAGGTTGTGAGTGGGTTGTTACGTGGGCATGAGGAGGCTTACAGGATTATTTAGCTCCCATCATTGCGAGGCGTTACTCACCCTTGTTGTCTCTGGATCCCATTTCCAGGCCTCCTTCTCAAACCCAGTTTCCCTCTGTCAGGGAAACTGGGGAAAAAACCACGGACACACCGCAAATCAATCTCAGTCTCCACATACTTTTTTCACGGCATAGTCAATACACTCCCTCTATTCTAGATCTCAAATGTAGAGACAGTACTGTATAGTACACAGATGATGCATTCTCTATTGCACTCCACACTGCCCTTTCCCACCTGGACAAAAGGAACACTTATGTGAGAATGCTATTCATTGACTACAGCTCAGCGTTCAACACCATAGTACCCTCAAAGCTCATCACTAAGCTAAGGATCCTGGGACTAAACACCTCCCTCTGCAACTGGATCCTGGACTTCCTGATGGGCCGCCCCCAGGTGGTGAAGGTAGGTAGCAACACATCTGAGCCTCAACACTGGAGCTCCCCAAGGGTGTGTGCTCAGTCCCCTCCTGTACTCCCTGTTCACCCACGACTGCATGGCCAGGCACGACTCCAACACCATCATTAAGTTTGCAGACGACACAACAGTGGTAGGCCTGATCACCGACAACAACGAGACAGCCTATAGGGAGGAGGTCAGAGACTTGGCCGGGTGGTGCCAGAATAACAAACTATCCCTCAACGTAACCAAGACTAAGGAGATGATTGTGGACTACAGGAAATGGAGGACCGAGCACGCCCCCATTCTCATCGACGGGTCTGTAGTGGAGCAGGTTGAGAGCTTCAAGTTCCTTGGTGTCCACATCAACAACAAACTAGAATGTTCCAAACAAACCAAGACAGTCATGAAGAGGGCACCACAAAGCCTATTCCCCCTCAGGAAACTAAAATGATTTGGCATGGGTCCTGAGATCCTCAAAAAGTTCTACAGCTGCAACATCGAGAGCATCCTGACTGGTTGCATCACTGCCTGGTACAGCAATTGCTCGGCCTCTGACTGCAAGGCACTACAGAGGGTAGTGCATACGGCCCAGTACATCACTGGGGCTCAGCTGCCTGCCATCCAGGACTTCTACACCAGGTGGTGTCAGAGGAAGGCCCTAAAAATTGTCAAAGACCCCAGCCACCCCAGTCATAGACTGTTCTCTCTACTACCACATGACAAGCGGTATTGAAGTGCCAAGTCGAGGACAAAAAGGCTTCTCAACAGTTCTCCCCAAGCCATAAGACTCCTGAACAGATAATCAAATAGCTATCCGGACTATTTGCATTGTGTGCCCCCCCCAACCCCTCTTTTTTACGCTGCTGCTCTCTGTTCGTCATATATGCATAGTCACTTTAACTATACATTCATGTACATACTACCTCAATTGGGCCGACCAACCAGTGCTCCCACACATTGGCTAACCGGGCTATCTGCATTGTGTCCCACCACCCGCCAACCCCTCTTTTACGCTACTGCTACTCTCTGTTCATCATATATGCATAGTCACTTTAACCATATCTACATGTACATACTACCTCAAATCAGCCTGACTAACCAGTGTCTGTATGTAGCCTCGCTACTGTATATAGCCTGTCTTTTTACTGTTGTTTTATTTCTTTACTTATCTATTGTTTACCTATTTTTTTTTTTTGCACTATTGGTTAGAGCTTGTAAGTAAGCATTTCCCTGTAAGGTCTACACCTGTTGTATTCAGCTCACGTGACAAATAAACTTTGATTTGAATATCAGGGGGCTGAATTCAAACACTTGACACTGACTCCCATTCAGGGCTTCCCAGACTCATTAAGTGCAATCAGGCAGTAGTACAACATTGACCCGACCTAGTTGTGTTGATGGAGAGCTCTGACCGGAGCTCCTGATTGAATGGCCTGAGTTTGTCTGTGCCCCAAATGGCACCCTCTTCCCTATATAGTGCACTACTTTTGAACAGCCTAAAGACCCTGGTCAAAAGTAGTGCATTAAATAGTGAAAAGAGTACGATTTGGGGGTCTCTCTCTCTCTCTCTCTCTCTCTCTGAGTTGGGGCAACAACTGAATCCCATTACTGGATCCTGATCCCACAGGACCTGTCTCCATCATCATCCACAGAGGGGTTTCACCTGTCAACCCTCCCTTTCGCCAGGACAGAATTAGAACTAGCATTGTGCTGCATCGACTGGAAATGTGAATCTTAATGCCATCGTGTTGAATAGTTAGAATGATTAAAAGCAACAGGAAATGTGAATTTTAATGCCATCGTGTTGAATAGTTAGAATGATTAAAAGCGACAGGAAATGTTTCACAGTGTGCCAGAGGCGTTGTAATTGTGTTGGCAGTTGCATAATCTATAATCCGCCTTGACGTGCGTATGATAAATGTTATTGTAGTTAACTGCTTGAATAGGCAGAAGTGATAAAGTCTTATTGTTCGGTCCGATGGCTTGGTGATAGACTGACAGTTTTTGAATCGAGAGTTGGACCGGAATGGAGCCATACTTGATGATGAAGTGGGGTAGGGGATTGAGAGGAGGGGTTTGGGTGAGCGGGTGGATGGATGGATGGATGGATGGCAAAACTGGATTACTTTCAGGTGTGGTGCAATAGCAACAGTGAGAGGTACAGTACTAGAGTTAGACCTTTGGCCCTTGGCTGTCATTTCCAAGGCTCCATATTGTCACCTACAAAAATGGCCCTCATCATTACCAGATTGCTGGCTCATGTCAAATCTTATGAATGTGTTATAGATAAAGAGCTGAAGCCTCCACTGCGGCGTTGAAAATGTTGAATTATAATGGTGCTAAGCATAATTATTCATGATTAATTACATGCTTTGCAAAGTTGGACATGGAGAAGTCAACTGAAAATGTGTGTTTTCAAATAGATCCAATTAGGTCATTTATCCCTCTGAGACAGATTTGGTCTACAATAATTGAAAGATTCTCTCATGATGATTTTTTTTGTGGACAGATTTTGTACTGTCATTAAAAACACTACAGACCCGGATTCATTCCCTGGCCGTGCCATAAACGGCCGTGGCCAGGAGTCGCATAGGACGGCACACAATTGGCCCAGCGTCCGGGTTAGGGGAGGGTTTGACCGGGGGGACTACACTTGGCTCATCGCTCCCTAGCGACTCCTTGTGGTTGTCCAGGTGCCTGCAGGCTTACTCTGGTCGCCAGTTGAACGGTGTTTCCTCCGACACATTGGCTTCTGGGTTAAGCTGGCTGGTGTTAAGAAGTGTGGTTAGGCGGGTCATGTTTCGGAGGATGCATGACTCCACCTTCGCCTCTCCTGAGCCCATTGGGGAGTTGAGACAAGATCGAAATTGGGGATAAAAAGGGTGGATAAAAAAAACACAAGAGGGAGTTCTAATCCATTTCTACATTAAGCTCTGCTTCTTTTCTCCCAAACTCAAGTAATGGTAAATGATGTGCCAGCTATAACAGAGCGAGGGAGAAGGAGGGAATGGAATGGGATTATTTTTTGTGTATCCCACGGCCACTGTAGCCATTTCCTTCCCCCATGCCCATTGAGACTGCATCATTTCAATTAGTCATTGATACACTACAAAAGTATGTGGATACCTGCTCATCAAACATATCATTCCAAAATCATGGCCATTAATATGGAGTTGGTCCCTCCTTTGCTGCTATAACAGCCTCCACTATTGTGGGAAGGCTTTCCACTAGATGTTGGAAAATTGCTGCGGGGACTTGCTTCCATTCAGCCACAAGAGCATTAGTGAGGTCGGGCACTGATGTTGGGCGATTAGGCCTGGCTCACGGTCGGCGTTCCCTTTTCATCCCAAAGTTGTTTGATGGGGTTGAGGTCAGGGCTCTGTGCAGGCCAGTCAAGTTCTTCCACATCGATCTCAACAAAACATTTCTGTATGGACTTCACTTTGTGCACAGGGGAATTGTCATGCTGAAACAGGAAAGGGCCGTCCCCAAACTGTTGCCACAAAGTTTGAAGCACAGAATCGTCCAAAATGTCATTGTATGTTGTAGAGTTAAGATTTCGCCTGGAACTAAGGGGCCCAAACCATGAAAAACAGCCCAGACCATTATTCCTCCTCCACCAAACTTTACATTTAGCACTACGCATTGGGGCAGGTAGCTTTCTCCTGGCATCTGCCAAGCCCAGATTAGTCCGTTGGACTGCCAGATGGTGAAGAGTGATTCATCACTCCAGAGAACGCATTTACACTGCTCCAGAGTCCGGCGAGCTTTACGCCACTCCAGCCGACGCTTCGCATTGCATATGGTGATCTTAGGCTTGTGTGCAGCTGCTCGGCCATGAAAACCCATTTCATGAAGCTCCCGACGAACAGTTCTTGTGCTTACGTTACTTCCAGAAGCAGTTGGCCTACCACTTCGTGGCTGAGCCGTTGTTGCTCCTAGATTTTTCCACTTCACAATAACAGCACTTACAGCTGACCAGGGCAGCTCTAGCAAGGCAGAAATTTGACAAACTGAGCTGTTGGAAAGGTGATATCCTATGAAGGTGTCACGTTGAAAGTCACTGAGCTCTTCAGTAAGGCACCTTACTTATACACCTGTCAGAAATGGGATGTGGCTGAAATAGCCGAATCCACTCACTTGAAGGGGTGTCCACATACTTTTGTATATATAGGGTATGAGCTCAGCAATGTCTGTAAGTCACTCAAAAAGCCTGGGCCATATTCTTAGAATGTGAATGTGAATATGCACCTGGTAAAAGTCGCTGGCTGCAGCTCTCTGCTCTCAGGGTTGAGAAGGTACAGTATCTATCTCTGTCTGTCAACCCAAACAGCAAATGTCCTTCAAAAGAGAGGTGGATTTATGACGAGGCAGCCCTTTCAGAAAATATTCATCTGACCTCTCCAGCACCTCAGCCCGCAGCTGCATCTCTACAGAGAGCACAGACGGAAAACAAAATAACTATTACAGATTTGTATCTTTGAATAAAGGCTTGTCAATCCTGTGTCATTTCTAGGAAGATTTCAACACACTTAATCCAAAATGTCTCTAAGTTTCATCAGCATTGTGGGCCATCATTGGAAATAAGAATTTGTTCTTAACTGACTTGCCTAGTTAAATATATTTATCAAAAGAGGCATTGAACATCTAATAGTCAAATCATAGAGTAAAAGCAGATGAGCTGGTTCTACTCATTTTGGACATTTTCTGGTGTTTTGTGGTGGAACACTGAGCAGTTCGAACATAACATGTCAACTTATGTTGCCCATAGATAGACAATCTGGACATGTTTTAGCAATTAAATGTTTTTGTGAAGGTTGAATATAATTGCCACTCCCTGTTGCACACAACAAGCTTCTATTCCCCCAGTCACAAGGGAATTAATGACTGATTTAAGATTAAATCGTCAACCCTATTACGGTCACCCCTGTTACTTTGTTTGGCACTTACTATAGTCTTTTTTTTTTAATTTAACCTCTTGAGATGGGAAAACATATTTTTTATTAAGTTGAACATGTGCTCTTTATGACAGAATGTTTCAATTAGATGAAATCAACAACAAAAAAATTGCCCAAATTACACTTCTCAAAAGGCAACAAATTGGCGGAATGAACCTAATGCTCTGTCCATTTCTGACCTCTGTGATTAATGTCTAGCTGATACTCACACAGCGAGCAGGTGAGATTGATTGTTTGTGATACCAGTCATTTCTGCTGTTTTGTGTTTTCTGGTGTTTTCCGTTCCTATCTCACACTTTTGATGTATTAGAGTGTAAATTAATTTGTTTTGCAATTTAAGCAGACTGAACCAGGTTTGGTCTCCCGAGTGGTGCAGCAGTCTAAGGCACTGCATCTCAGTGCTAGAGGCATCACTATAGACCCTGGTTCAATTCCAGGCTGTATCACAACCAGCTGTGATTGGGAGTCCCACAGGGCGGTGCACAATTGGCCCAGCGTCGCTCGCATTAGGGTTTTGCCGGTGTAGGCCATCATTATAAATAAGAATTTGTTCTTAACTGACGTGCCTAGTTAAATAAAGGTTCAATACATTTTTATAAATAAGCACAGCTCAGGTGTCATGGATGTAATGCATCAAATTTCTAAATGGAGCGTTACGGTTGGTAGGTTTGTCACAGTTGGTTGACACAAACCGCAGATCAAATCTAATCTGTTCACTTAGTTGACCACCTTAGGCTTGAAATAACTCAAATTACTGCCGACAGTTGACCAGGTAACTTGTGTGTGTGCGTGTGTGTATGCATGCGTTGTGTGTGTCTGCTTTGTACGTGCATGTGGATGTGTGTTTAAACAGCGTAGTCTCAGCATTTCAAATTCGTTTTTACGTAATAATATGTTACGTCTCGTATGGTATGTATTAATTTGTGCATGACCATCATCCATTTTGTATGATATGTTACGTATTGCAATTTGTACAATATGGTATGAATTTGCAAAACATACAATATGTTTTTCAAGTAGATTTAAGTCCAAACTGTAACTTGGCCACTTAGGAACATTCACTGTCTTCATGGTAAGCAACTAGATTTGGTCTTGTGTTTTAGGTTATTGTACTGCTGAAAGGTGAATTCATCTCCCAGTATCTGGTGGAAAGCAGACTGAAATAAGTTTTCCTCAAGGGTTTTGCCTGTGGTTAGCTCCATTCCGTTTCTTTTTTATCCTGAAAAACTTCCCAGTCCTTAAGGATTACAAGCATACTGTCACGACTTCCGCCGAAGTCAGTTCCTCTCCTTGTTCGGGGAAGGGGAAGTGTTAGCTAAAAGGTTTAAAGTTAGAGTTAGGGGAAGTGTTAGCTAAAAGGGTTAAAGTTAGAGTTAGGGGAAGTGTTAGCTAAAAGGGTTAAAGTTAGGGTTAGGGGAAGTGTTAGCTAAAAGGGTTAAAGTTAGGGTTAGGGGAAGTGTTAGCTAAAAGGGTTAAAGTTAGGGTTAGGGGAAGTGTTAGCTAAAAGGTTTAAAGTTAGGGTTAGGGGAAGTGTTAGCTAAAAGGGTTAAAGTCAGGGTTAGGGGAAGTGTTAGCTAAAAGGGTTAAAGTCAGAGTTAGGGGAAGTGTTAGCTAAAAGGGTTAAAGTCAGGGTTAGGGGAAGTGTTAGCTAAAAGGGTTAAAGTCAGGGTTAGGGGAAGTGTTAGCTAAAAGGGTTAAAGTCAGGGTTAGGGGAAGTGTTAGCTAAAAGGGTTAAAGTCAGAGTTAGGGGAAGTGTTAGCTAAAAGGGTTAAAGTCAGGGTTAGGGGAAGTGTTAGCTAAAAGGGTTAAAGTCAGGGTTAGGGGAAGTGTTAGCTAAAAGGGTTAAAGTTAGGGTTAGGGGAAGTGTTAGCTAAAAGGGTTAAAGTCAGGGTTAGGGGAAGTGTTAGCTAAAAAGGGTTAAAGTCAGGGTTAGGGGAAGTGTTAGCTAAAAGGGTTAAAGTCAGGGTTAGGGGAAGTGTTAGCTAAAAGGGTTAAAGTCAGGGTTAGGGGAAGTGTTAGCTAAAAGGGTTAAAGTCAGGGTTAGGGGAAGTGTTAGCTAAAAGGGTTAAAGTCAGGGTTAGGGGAAGTGTTAGCTAAAAGGGTTAAAGTCAGGGTTAGGGGAAGCATTTAAGTAGTTGAAAAGTTGCTCATGTTGTCCATGATGAGATTCGAACACGCAACCTTTAGGTTGCTAGACATTCATGTTATGCATCTACCCACCCACCCTGCCATAAGTAACCTTCTGTCTTATGTAACCTTACCAAACTTAAAATATCATACTAATTTGAGTGTCCAGGATTTAAGTTCACTATGTTACATCTAGTCTATGAGACCAGTCTGGTTTAAACATATGTATAGACTGACTTAAATGAGGATGTGTACGCAAGTGACTATTTTGACCAGTAGAGGGCACTGAATTATATCGAATGTAGGCTAATTTACAGTGAGAAAAACATTTAGAGGACTATTTACATGATATATTGTAAGAAATGTCTTTAGCCATTCTGGCAGAATAGACCAACACAGACCTAAAAAAAACATTCTGGCAGGGAAGACCTGCAAAACAAACTGTTTACTGGATGTCCCTGTTTTGCTTACATAGGTCTGTCAGTCTATCATAACTCAGAGGTGATGCAGATCTGTAGGACATTCATAAAAACTATTTATCTTTCTCTCACTGTCTCTGTCTCTGTTTCTGTCTCTCGTTCTCTTTTGGCTGTTTGGGTTGTATTTCCTCATTTCAACTCTGGAGGCTTTAACAAAAATGTTCAGTCAGTGCTCTTTGATGTGTTTGAGGGTGTGGTGTTTATAGGCTGATAATCTCTACAAAAAGTCCAAATTCCACATTACTTATTTTCCTGTCATTCTCTGTGTCCATGGTGAAAACAAAAGGCTGTGACTTTGAAACCAATACTGTTAGTCTGTCTGAGTAATGTACAGAAAGACCATGATGATGATGGTGATGATGATGATTGTTACGTTCCCCAGTTTCTGTGTTGTAGTTTGTGTATTTGAGTGTGTGTGTTTCAGGAGATGGCTTCCTGAATTCTCCATTGATGATTGGAGCTGACCCCGCCCCCTCGTCAAGTTACAGCTGTATCCGATTAGACTCCTTCTGAAGTTATATAAAAGCCATTGTTCTGCTCAGGAGAAAAGAATGCAGAGAGAGAGAGATCATAACTGAGAGATGATTGCTGAGAGAGGAGGCTGAGGGTGATATACTGTGTTGGTTGTTCTCAGAGAGAGATGAATAGTGTGTCCTGTATTGGATGAGTGAGAGAGCTGATTGGTTATGTATTTTGTGTGTCAATAGGACGCAGTGTTTTGTTTGTGAAATTGTTTAATATTTTGTTTCATTTGTTCCCAGGGGGGGAAGGGGAAGGCACCTAGGGAGTGCTTAGGCAAGAGGCCCGCGAACATACATATACCTGTAGTATATTCACTGGCTAGGCACACTAGGTAAGACCTGGGCGGACCACCCCCTGTATTTTGGTTAGCGCACCAGGTGGTGCTAAGTTAGGTAAGTAGTGGGTAGGCAGGTAAGGTAGGAGAGGGGGCTTTGATATTTACTTTCTTTGCTTTGGTTCCGTCCAGCCCCTTTTCCCCATATTACCGTGTGAAGGAATACATTCCTAGTAAACGGTCAATTCTCTGCCTTTTGTCATCCTTACTCGCATCTACGGTCCATACCTCTTTCACTTCACGGGGAGTTGAGTTGTAGCAGGGTGTTGATTTCCCTCTTCCTAGAGGTGTGCGTAACAATGATGATAACAGGCCAGCTATGCTGTAGCTCAGCGTGTAAACAACCATTAGAGTATGAACTCTTCCACAACCCATCTAAACCTCTGTCAGACAGGCCCATGCTTTATCCTTTAACAGGCAGGTGGCTGGAGATGGAGATATATCTTGTAAAAATATCTTGTATGTGAAGGAAAAACGTCCAGATAAAGCCAACCATTTCTCTCTAATTCCTCCCATAATACAACGTTGCAAAAAACATACTGACATGGAAATCCATGTCATTAGGTGATGCTGTTCAGTGCCAAGTGTCTGTCCAGGAGAGGACATTAACACATGATTTAGGTTCAAAAGAAAATGTAATCAATGTGCATTTGCATTTATTGGAATGGACCCACAATAGCCTATACTTGACATTGCATATCCAGTCAGACATGCAGTAAAAAGGTTACAGAAATGTGTCAAATTAGCCTGGTTTCCACCTCACAGGAGACTGCCGCCATACTCAATGAGCTGATCCACTGTCTGTTTATTAGGTGGAAGGACAATCACGCTTAACTCAAGCTTAGATTTCTCTAAGATTTATTTAACAATGGCAATATTTTTTATTTTTTTTGAATAATATGTTCTATTCTGGAAGATCCAGTGATAAGATGAACCTGCAACTGGAAATGCCTGAGTGGTGAAATAGACCTTCCCAAGTGTTCTGTGTGTCTTCTCTTCAATAGTTCAACTTGCTCCCACCGTGATAATGTAAACACTATGTATGGCTGGCTGCCAGAGAGATAGAAGCCTTGCTCAATACTGCAGCCGTTACCATAAACATAAACTCCTCCACCCAGTGGAAAAAGAGTTCCTCAGCTACTGGTATGCAGCTTTAAGAAAACAGTTTTGATAGCGGAGGTGGAGGAGACGGGCAATGATATCTGAGTAGAGAGCATGAGTCAATAAGATGTGGGAGAGACCACTTACAAGTATGTTACACACGTACATTGATTCAGTGATGTTTTTTGAGTTTTGAGGTCACTTATTTGGCCAATTGAGTGGAAAGGAAAGTGCACTATGATTCTCTCATTCCAATGCCAGGAGATTCAACGCCTCTAACTTTGACTCAATACTTCCCTAAAACACTTCTCATTTTTAATCATAAACAGACTGATCATTGCAACCACCCGACTTTGGTGCTGTTACAAAGTTTTTTATTATTATGGGTGGGCAAAGTATGTGGTTTTTAGACTTGGGGTTCAGCCAATCTACTCAGCATAAGTCTGGAGTACACAATCTTCTCTGCCTATGGGAGAAGTGGCATAATATCCCAGCTACATTAGTGGTCACAGAGGTTATAAGGCCCACAGTTCCTCCTGGTGTTAAATACTGCATGGAGCCCAGGACTGGTGGTGACGGCAGTACGTCATGCGGGGGCAGAGCAAGAGACAGAAATTAGCATGTTTGAGAAACAGACAGAGAAATTTGCCGTCTCGTCAAGATGATGTTACCCATGTTTCCCCAGCTACACAGTTTTCCCAAACAGTCTACCCACAATGCTAGTAAAAAGCTGCTAGACATTGCTGACAACAGAAAGTTTAAATTTCACACTGTCTTTGAAGTTCCGGGAAGATACCTCCCAATATGTGTAACTAACCTAACTTCTAGTCTTAAAGTTTACCTTGCCATGTTGGTATGATAAAGCTGTCAGAAATAGTCTATATCAAGTGATAATGAATAAAACCAAGAGTCAGGTTTAGATTACAATAAATCCACCATCATCCATTATTTGGGGTGGCAGGTAGCCTAGTGGTTAGAGCACTGGGCCAGTAACCGAAAGGTTGCTAAATTGAATCCCTGAGCTGACAAGGTAAACATCTGTTGTTCTGCCCCTGAACAAGGCAGTTAACCAACTGTCCCTATAGCCGTCATTGTAAATAAGAATTTGTTCTTAACTGACTTCCCTAGTTAAATTGAAAAAATCTAGACAAATTGTTTGTTTGGATCTAGTCAAGTATGTCTGTGTAACTATGGTCACACTTCCATAATCCTGTGCATCAACATCTTGTGATTCACTGTTTAGAGGGAAATGACTCACAGAAAACAGACGGAAAAAAGAAGTCTGGACATATAAACTCTGAAAACACTTCTCTCAACTCAAAATCTCAACCACACCACGTCTAAAGATCTCCAATTCTCTGCTACCCCCATTATCCGCTAAAGCAGTGAGTTCATGGTGGACCATCTGATATTTTACAGACACAACAACAAACCGAGTTCCACTTATAGAAGCCATCATCATCGAGAGGGACATAATTAGATAATGTTTCTATTTGTGTAACAGCTTGCAAATTCTGGATGAAAGTACAGCATCTCTATAGCAGTGTCAATGGGGCCTATGGGCAGTGCATAGAGGTACAGTACACTGACAATGGAAGTGCACCATTTATCTTGTTGTTTCTTGCATCTGTATCAAATACTATCTTGATAGAGGGCTAGCACTTCAAAAGAACAGTGTGTGTGACACTTTAGTGCAACAGTGCAGTGATGTTTGAGGCATGCACTTTCTAGGAGATTGTTATTCAGACACTATTTTTTACCCAGTTGAAATATGCAGTGTTGAAGTGTTTTATTCACCACATACCATATGTGTGTTGTTGTATTACTTTGTTATGGTCACCTGCGGAGTGCAAATATCCACTTATCATATTGCGCGTGGAGCAGTTGTCAGACAATTTAAGATGTGCCATAACATAAGGTGGCTGAAAAAAAGTAGCCGGTTGCTCTCAACAAAGACTGATAATCTGTTTTTAAGTGGGACTAATTAAGGGAAGTGCAATTCGTTTGCTACATTCGAGTAGTAAAAATCTCAGAAGACATAGACAGGCCAATGTTGTAAGGAAATTGGAGTGTCCATTCTCTTGCAAGGCTGAGATGGCCCATAAAGAACGGTACGCCATAGGATGTATTTGATGCACTGAGAGCATACACTAACCAGAGTTGACTGACAATGATGAAGAGTGTTAGGTATTGGGGTCATTCTGAAAGTCAATGAATGAACTGATGGAAATTCACAATTTGAGAAACCCATTATATAATGATTGGCAATTTACATTCATGAATAGAATTTCCAGATCTGAAACTATGATCAGTGTCTTAAGTGGATTTCCAATCTATTCAGTTCAGTTGCTGGATAAGAATGTTAGTGTTCATTTGTAAACAATTCCCAAGCCATATTCTATTTATAAACCATTGATTTGTAATATATAGCATGATCATATCTTGCTATAGCAAGCCATATACGTTTTTCATTTAGAGTATCCCCCCTCAACTCCATAAATGTTGACATGGCTTAGAGGAGAGACAAAGATCAGTCATAGACACCAGATGGGGCAATACGTGAATGGCACTGTTAAACCATTAAATCTGATGAGCCAATCCATCTCAGCGGATATCTGATTTACAGGTTTTCGTCAACTTTTGTGATGATCTCATTTTAAGAGGAAAGGGCAGAGAAACGTGGAGGCCATTTTTGCTAGAACAGGAAGTCTGGTATGACACCAGTGGAATATTAGATTGTATGGTGGTGTGTTGAAGCCTACTCTGGGCCCCCACCACATGTATGACCTGTCATATGAGACAGACAGTGGGGGGAATAAGGTGGCGCCAAGACCTTTGGTAATGCCTGTTATTGTGTTAGCGCCATTGGCCACATGGTCTCTAAGAAAAAATATTGTTTTTTTACGGCAGACTCCATTTACGTGGCCCAATACAAGTCACATACTATACAGTCCATTAAATCACCAGCTGAAAAACACGGGTTGAAAAATACCCCTTACACACTACAAATTTGGCATTAAACAACAAACATGACCGTGAACAAGAATGCCCTTGTCTGAGCTGGTGGTCCGTGTGAGTAATGGTCACTGCCAAAAGAGAGTGGTCATTGACCTCTGAGTCGACCCCTACATGAGGACAGCCACTACCAGACAATGTGTGGTAATGCTAATTGCTGGATATATTTGCAGTAAGTGCAGCAGCATCATTCAGATGGAGAAACACCAAGATCACTTTGCTTTGGGTCAATATAAAACCTATTTAGTGATGCTAATGCATGGTCTTTTTACATCAGCAGATGTCAGAAAATGCTTATACAGAAGGGCTTAGAGAGAGAGAGGGAGTCGAAACAGCAAGTCTGGGACAAGGTAGAGAAAGAGAGAGAGGGAGACAGAGATAGAGAGAGATGGGAGAATTAGAGGGAGCATACCTAAGATCACACAGAACACCAGATAAGACAGGAGAATTACACCAGATAGGACAGGCCGACCCTAGCCCCCCGGCACATATATAGTACCAGTCAAAAGTTTGGACACACCTATTAATTCAAGGGTTTTTCTTTATTTTTACTATTTTCTATATTGTAGAATAATAGTGAAGACATCAAAACTATCAAATCAAATTGTATTGGTCACATACACATGGTTAGCAGATGTTAATGCGAGTGTAGCGAAATGCTTGTCAAGTAGTAACCAAAAAAGTGTTAAACAAATCAAAATATGTTACATTTTTAAAAGTATCCACCCTTTGCCTTGATGACAGCTTTGCGCACTATTGGTATTCTTTTGACCAGCTTCATGAGGTCGTCACCTGGAATGCATTTCAATTAACTGGTGTGCCTTGTTAAAAATGTATTTGTGGAATTTCCTTCCTTTCCTTTTTAATGCGTTTGAGCCAATCAGGGGGGTGTACAGAAGATAGCCCTATTTGTTAAAAGACCAAGTCCATATTATGCAAAGAACAGCTCAAATAAGCAAAGAGAAACAACAGTCCAGCATTACTTTAAGACATGAAGGTCAGTCAATCCGGACAATTTTAAGAACTTTGAAAGTTTCTTTAAGTGCAGTCACAAAAACCATTAAGAGCTATGATGAAACTGGCTCTCATGAGGACCGCCACAGGAAAGGAAGATCGAGAATTACCTCTACTGCAGTTGATAAGTTCAATAGAATTACCAGCCTCAGAAATTGCAGCCTAAATAAATGCTTCACAGAGTTCAAGTAACAGAAACATCTCAACATAAACTGTTCAGAGGAGACTGAGTGAATCAGGCCTTCATGGTCGAATTGCTGCAAAGAAACCACTACTAAAGGACACCAATAACAATAAGAGACTTGCTTGGGCCAAGAAACATGAGCAATGGACATTAGACCAGTGGAAATCTGTCCTTTGGTCTGATGAGTACAAATTTGAGATTTTTGGTTCCAACCGCTGTGTCTTTGTGAGATGCAGAGTAGGTGAACGGATGATCTAGGCACGTTTGGTTCCCACCGTGAAGCATGGAGTAGGAGGTTTGCTGGTGACACTGTCAGTGATTTGTTTAGAATTGAAGGCACACTTAACCAGCATGGCTACCACAGCATTCTGCAGCAATACGCCATATGCCATATGCGCAAACCCGTCTGGTTTGCGCATAGTGGGAATATCATTTGTTTTTCAACAGGACAATGTGTTACGCTGTGTAAGGCTGTGTAAGGGCTATTTGACAAAGAGGGAGAATTATGGACTGCTGCGTCAGATGACCTGGCCTCCACCATAACCTGACCTCAACCAAATTGAGATGGTTTGGGATGAGTTGGACCGCAGAGTGAAGGAAAAGCAGCCAACAAGTGCTCAGCATATGTGGGAACTCCTTCAAGACTGTAGGAAAAGCATTCATCATGAAGCTGGTTGAGAGAATGCCAAGAGTGTGCAAAGCTGTCATCAAGGCAAAGGGTGGCTACTTTAAAGAATCAAAATATAAAATATATTTTTATTTGTTTAACATTTTTTGGGTTACTACATGATTCCATATATGTTATTTCATAGTTTTGATGTCTTCACTATTATTCTACAATGTAGAAAATAGTAAAAATTAAGAAAAACCCTTGAATGAGTAGGTGTGTCCAAACTTTTGACTGTTACTGTACTACTGCAGCACAGACAGTGGAGACTGAGAAGGGGGGGGGACACTGTGGCCCCGTCCAAAGTTATCCGCGTAAAGGGCCAACCAGGCAGGATATTACCCCACCCACTTCGCCAAAGCACAGCTCCCACACCAACAAAGGGATATTAACAGACCACTAACTTACTACCCTGAGACAAGGCCGATTATAAACTGGATAGTTCGAGCCCTGAATACTGATTGGCTGACAGCCGTGGTATATCTGACCGTATATCACGGGTATGACAAAACATTTATTTTTGCTGCTCTAATTACGTTGGTAATCAGTTTATAATAGCAATAAGGCACCTCGGGGGTTTGTGGTATATGACCAACATACCACAGCTAAGGGCTGTATCCAGGTGCTCTGCGATGCGTCGTGCCTAAGAACAGCCCTTAGTTGTGGTATATTGGCCATATACCAGACCCCCTCGTGCCTTATTGCTTAAGTATAGCCCGAGGCCGAGGACAGGAAGGATGGGAGAGTGCGAGCAAGCCAGTGGCTCAGCCCCCATAATAGGGTCAGAGGCAGAGAATCCCTGTGGAGAGAGGGGAGCCGGCCAGGCAGAGAAAGCAAGGTTGGTTCGTCACTCCGTTCACCTTCGCACCCCTGGGCCAGACTGCGCTCAATCATAGGACCTACTGAAGAGTTGAGTCTTCAGTAAAGAGTTAAAGGTTGAGACAGAGTCTGCGTCTCTCACATGGATCGGCAGACCACTCCATAAAAATGTGGCTCTATAGGAGAAAGCCCTGCCTCCAGCTGTTTGCTTAGAAATTCTAGGACAATAAGGAGGCCTGCGTCTTGTGACAGTAGCATACGTGTAGGTATGTACAGCAGCACCAAATCGGAGAGATAGATAGGAGCAAGTCCATGTAATGCTTTGTAGGTTAGCAGTAAAACCTTGAAATCAGCCTCATCCTTAACAGTAAGACAGTGTAGAGAGGCTAGCACTGGAGTAATATGATAGTTTTTTTGGTTCTAGTCAAGATTCTAGCAGCCATATTTAGCTGAGTTGTATTTAGTGCCTTATCCGGGTAGCCAGAGAGTAGAGCATTGCAGTAGTCTAATCTTGAAGTGACAAAAGCATGGATTAGCTTTTTGCATAATTTTGGGACAAAAAGTTTCAGATTTTTTCAATGTTACGAAGATGCAAAAAGGCTGCTCTTTAAATATGTGTTATATGTTTGTCCATTACAGAACAGTGCAAGTTGGATCCTAACTGTGGAAAAGCTCTTAGTATTAGATAAATGCCAAGATAAATGCAAATACTTGACAATGCAGGACAAGACGCCAGGCATGTGAATGACATAAACATAATTATTTACAGCAGTGACTTACTTGATTTACAGCAGTGCATCTCCAATTGACTCTTTTCTGTGCAGGAATGCCTGTGTAGCCTAGTCCTTGGGATTTTGGACTATCACCTCATCATCTGAATAAACCTACACTTCACTTTGCACCTTGAACCTTGCCTCGTGCTGTGACATGACTATAAAACAGATTACCAACATTACCTCTTCCACAGAAGTACTTTTTCATCTGTTTAATTGAAGGAGCCTAATGTATTTAAAATAGTGATGGCATCATTACTGTGGTGGGATCACAAATCATGTTGAATGTAAACACTGTATTATGCACTTCTTCTCATATCTCATATGCATATCTTTCAACAATAACATTAAAGTTCAAACACCCAATAAATTAGAAAAGTACTATTCCAGTTACCTCTGGTTATCTTGGAGTATGTGAACTGACCACACACACACACACACACTTGTAATGAATCATTGTTTTCTGCTCTGACCTTGACCCTTGATTGTGATCTTCCTGATACTAATTAGAAACACTTGATGGCTTATTGTTTCACGGCCTTGCTGTTCCCTTCTGACGATACCCCACCCTGTTTGGATTCAAGGTTGTTCACAGAGGGATATTAGATTTACAACATGCCTAAAACGCAATCCAGCCGTGAATGTACAGAAAGTAATCAAGTGGTTTAGGTCTACATTGACACTAAATAAGAGTGTGGTATGTAGGCTTAACTCTAGTGTAAGTCATTGTGTGTGGCAAATGTTTCATTTGTCCTTCCCTGCATTAGTAATGAATTAGTAAAGATTTATTGATTTAAGCAACTCAAGTTCAGAGTTTGTTTTCTTTCTCAGTAATGCTAGGTTGTGGTAGGATGAGCAAAACAACAGCTGCGATGTCAGTAGATATCCAAACACACTTATATCGAGGGGAATTCCATCAAAGTCCTATAAAAATTGGAGTATGAGATAGGGCAGAAATGATAAACAAGATAAAGCCGACACAATTTAAGTAAATTGGGGGAAAAGGGAACAAAAAAGTACACCGATTTTGAGTGACATCACTTCCATGATGGACTCCCTCCTTTAAGAGAATAAGTCAGAGCCGACCCCAGGGTAGAGGAGCCTGGAACACTGTGGGGAAACGTCTAGACTGGACTGACCAGACGCACGGCACATCTGGATTTACACTTAGACCAGAGGACTCCTGCTCCAGCCAACAAGGTTTGTAAGATGAAGTACTGTATCGTTAACATTTATAACATAGGTTTGTCACTAATGCAAGAAAATGATGAATGAGTGGAGAGTTAAATCACAGTAAATATGCTGTTCAGATCATATTTAGGGTAAACTTGATTGAATTGCTGCCTCCTCTCATTTTCGAATCCAACTTACAAACAAGAAGATTGTTTGTGTTGTCAGACTTTTTAACAGACAAAAAGGAGAGCACTTTCTGTGGCTAAACTCTAAACCTCTTCAAACCAATTGAGGGATGTGAACAATAATATGTGGTTGACAGCATAGGGAGAGAGACAGGTTTTCAATAGTCTCTTAATACCTCATATTGAAGGGATTTCTTCTCTATAAAAAAAAGTAAATTAGCATTCGGTGCACAGATACAGATTTATGTTTATTTTTGAGCAAATAATGTGTGTACCACTCCTCCAGCAGCACAAATGTATAAGATTTTATTGCCGCCTTTTCAAAGAATGTTGGGGCTGTTTTTGTCATAAGTCGCAGCCGATGATGATACTGATGTAAAACAGTGGTAAAAAGATAAGTATTGCAATCATAATGCTGAGAATAAGTATGGGGCAATGTGGCTCCCAGATGTTTTCATGACAAGAGATATTGATCCTCACTTTAACTTTCATTAATATTTTATCTTTCGCTACCTGAGCGTTTTTTATTTCCGGTCTACGTATATGATATTTACAAGAAATGCATATAAAGATATGCATAATGAATAGCACACTGAAACAACCACTTAGCCACTTGTACAGTACTTGAATAAGACAACTTCCTTATGATGACTTGCAGACACAGTGTCTCTGAATAAATAATACAAAAAAGTCACATTGTGGAGCAGGGAAGTTCCATATTCTGTTGAGTTATAAACCACATGAGTCGCAGCTCCCATCACCACAAGTGCATGAGGACTGGATGTTATGACACAACCAGCATGAGCATGTGACTAACGTACTAGATTATACAGTAAACTTTATAAATTAATGCCTACTGAGAGTCACCTGTCCAGGAACGGTATATGCCATGTACCCCCCTCCCCCTCCTTGAACAACCCCAGTTACATTTACACACATATTTCTCTACAGCTCCAAAATGGACATAATCACCAACTCTACAGACATGACAGGAAGGAACAGTACCAATACCAGCCACTGCCCATTCGCTGAGGAGTGGGACTGGCTCCACACCATGCAACCGGGCTACATCCTGGCCATCAGTGTCCTGGGGATTCTAGGTAACGTCTTTGTCCTGTTGGTCTTTTGCCTGCATAAGAAGGCCTGCACTGTAGCAGAGATCTACCTGAGTAACCTGGCCGCCGCTGACCTGCTCCTGGTCTCCTGCCTCCCCTTCTGGGCCGTCAACGTGGCCAACGGCTTCAACTGGCCCTTCGGCCCCCTGCTGTGTCGCCTGGTCAACGTGGGCATCAAGATGAATGCCTACTGCAGTATCTACTTCCTGGTTCTGGTCAGTGTGGACCGCTATGTGGCGCTAGTGCATACGATGAGCCACGGGAGGATGAGGAGGCCCTCCTACGCCAAGCTGGGCTGTTTGTTAGTGTGGGGCTTCGGGCTGCTCCTGGGCACCCCGACCATGCTCTTCAGAGCGGTGAAGTGGGTTCCAGACTTCGAGGTTACAGCCTGCTTTCTGGACTACCCCAGTCCCAAGATGGAGCTGGTGTTCAACGTGACGCTCATCGTGTTTGGGTTTGCCATCCCTGTGTCGGTGATCTCCTACTGCACCTGTCAGATCATCCAAGCCCTGAAGACCCAGGCCATGGAGAGATTCAACAAGGAGCACACGGAGAGGAAGGCCACTTTGCTGGTGCTGTCTGTTCTCCTGGCCTTCCTACTCTGCTGGGTGCCATTCCACCTGGTCACCGCTCTGGATGTCCTCCTGAGGGCAGCGGACATCTCAGGCTGCAACCTCAGCAACAGTCTGGATATCTGCAACCAGGTGTTTACCTACCTGGCCTTCTTCAACAGCGTGCTCAACCCAGTCCTCTACGTGATTGTGGGGAAGAACTTCAGGAAGAAAGTAATGGAGGTGTTCGAACAGTTGTCTATGAGGAAGAAAATGGCCACTGGGTCACAACGGTCACAGCTGTCTTCCACGCTCAAAACGCTGGCTTGAGCTTAAGGCACTAAAAGGGTACTAGTTATATTACTTTTATCTCTATGATAGAATTTGACACTTCAGCACCCCGCCCTCAGTTGACTGCATTTTATACTAATAACCGTAATAGTATCAATGTGCTTTAACTTAAAAGCCATGCATAAGTTTAGAATGTATTTATCAGTAATGTGTTATTTAGGAGGGCTGTTTCTTCTAATTCAGTGCAATATATATGAATATTGTTTTCTGTGAAATAAGCTGTGTAAATAGAATCTACCGATTGTGTTCTAGAAAGGAGTCAGAATTGACTAGTAATGTATATAGAACAGTTGTCAACTTTGTGTTACTTTTGAGAACATTATTGAAGTAAAAAACTGACCATGGCTGTCTTGTGGAATCATTTGAAATGCATGTCAATGTCAGACAACCTAAAACAAGACCCAGAGACTCCCGGTGAACCCTGGGTAAGTGATTTATGATGTTTTCTCTGACTAAATGTCTGGATGGCTACATTAGTGAATGTGTCACAGACTTTCCAGTGGTGATACAAGTTGTGTTCCTTTGTGTGGGAGGAGAACGTTACTCTCTCTTATTATGTGTTTTCCAAACCCCAACTTCATTGGCTAGACATGTTGTCAGGAGTGACTGTGGTCAGGGGCACACCCCCAGTTTGTCCCCAAAGTATAGTTGGTCGTGCCAAACAGGAAATCAATGTTTTGAGTGCACTGTAAAAATTATATATATATACCAGTACACATTCAATGTGTTTTCTTTATTTTTACTATTTTCTACACTGTAGAATAATAGTGAAGACATCCAAACTATGAAACAACACATATGGAATCATGAAGTAACTAAAAAGTGTTAAACAAATCAAAATATATTTTATATTTGAGATTCTTCAAAGTAGCCACCCTTTGCCTTGATGACAGCCTTGCACACTCTTGGCATTCTCTCAACCAGCTTCATGAGGTAGTCACCTGGAATGCATTTCAATTAACAGGTGTGCCTTGTGAAAAGATCATTTGTGGAATTTCTTTCCTTCTTAATGCATTTGAGCAGTTGGGTTGTGACAAGGTAGGGGTGGTATACAGAAGATAACCCTGTTTGGTAAAAGACCAAGTCCATATTATGGCAAAAACAGCTCAAATAAGCAAAGAGAAACGACAGTCCAACTTTAAGACACAACATTTTCCGGATTGACTGACCTTCAAGAACTTTGAAAGTTTCTTCAAGTGCAGTCGCAAAAAACATCAAGCGCTATGATGAAACTGGCTCTCATGAGGACTGCCACAGGAAAGGAAGACCCAGAGTTACCTCTACTGCAGAGGATAAGTTCATTAGAGTTATCAGCCTCAGAAATTGCAGCCTAAATAAATACTTCAGAGTTCAAGTAACAGACACATCTCAACATCAACTGTTCAGAGGAGACTACGTGAATCAGGCCTTCATTATTGAATTGCTGCAAAGAAAACACTACTAAACGGACACCAATAAGAAGAAGAGACTTGCTTGGGCCCAGAAATCTGTCCTTTGGTCTGATGAGTTCAAATTTGGTAGGTGAACGGATGATCTCGGCATGCGTGGTTCCCACCGTGAAGCATGGAGGAGGAGGTGTGATGGTGCTTTGCTGGTGACACTGTCTGTGATTTATTTAGAATTCAAGGCACACTTAACCAGCATGGCTACCACAGCATTTTGCAGCGATATGCCATCCCATCTGTTTTGCGCATAGTGGGACTATCATTTGTTTTCAACAGGACAATGACCCAACAAATCTCCAGGCTGTGTAAGGGCTATTTGACCAAAAAGGAGAGTGATGGACTGCTGCATCAGATGACCTGGCCTCCACAATCACCCGACCTCAACCCTATTGAGATGGTTTGGGATGAGTTGGACCGCAGAGTGAAGGAAAAGCAGCCAACAAGTGCTCAGCATATGTGGGAACTCCTTCAAGACTGTTTTAAAAGCATTCCAGGTGAAGCTGGTTGAGAGAATGTCAAGAGTGTGCAAAGCTGTCATCAGTGCAAAGGGTGGAAAAATGGCACACAGAGGGGATGGCTGCCGTTTTACGGGCTCCGAACCAATTGTGCTATTTTGTTAGTTTTTTTCGCATTGTTTGTATCTAATTTTGTACATAATGTTGCTGCTACCGTCTCTTATGACCGAAACAGCTTCTGGACATCAGAACAGTGATTGCTCACCTCGAACTGGAGGAAGATATTTTCTTTAATGAGTATGAAGCGAAGGATATACTGCTTCACGGAGACCAGACACAAATCCCCATCATCCGCGTACCTTCTGAGAATTAGTCGGCGAGTGAACAAACCACCACTACCCTCTGTATTATTGGCCAACCCGGAGTCATTGGAAAACATATTGGACGATCTACGATTAAGACTATCCTACCAATGGGAAATTAAAAAACGTAATATTTTGTGTTTCGCCGAGACTTTGCTGAACGACGACACGGATAATATAGTGCTGGCTGGCTTTGTGTTTCGGCAGGACAGAGCAGCTATGTCTGGTAAGACGAGGGGCAGGGGTGTGTGTCTATTTGTCATTAACTGCTGGTGCACGATGTCTAACATTAAAGAAGTCTGAAGGTATTGCTCGTCTGAGGTAGAATACCTCATGATCAGCTGTACCCTACACTATCTACCAAAAGAGTTCACATCTATATTATTCGTAGTCATCCATTTACCACCACAAACCGATGCTGGCACTAAGACCTTACTCAACAAGCTGTATAAGGCCATAAGCAAACAAGAAAATGCTCATCCAGAAGTGGAGCTCCTAGTGGCCGGGGACTTTAATGCAAGCAAACTTAAATCTGTTTGACTTCATTTCTAGCAGCATGTCACATGTGCAATCAGAGGGGGAAAAAATTCTAGACCACCTTTACTCCACACACAGAGACGCATACAACGCTCTCCCTCACCCTCCATTTGGCAAATCTGCCCATAATTATATCCTCCTCATTCCTGCTCATTCCTGCTTACAAGCAAAAACTAAAGCAGGAAGTACCAGTGACTTGCTCAATACAGAAGTGGTCAGATGACGCGGATGCTACGTTACAGGACTGTTTTGCTAGCACAGACTGGAATATGTTCCGGGATGCATCCAATGGCATTGAGGAGAATATCACCTCAGTCACTGACTTCATCAATAAGTGCATCGACAACGTCGTCCCCACAGTGACCGTACGTACATATCCCAACCAGAAGCCATGGATTAAAAGCAACATCCACACCGAGCTAATGGCTAGAGCTTCAGCTTTCAAGGAGCGGGACACTAATCCAGAAGCTTATAAGAAATCCTGCTATGCCCTCAGACGAACCATCAAACAGGCTAAGCGTCAATATAGGACTAAGATTGAATCCTACTACACCGGCTCTGACGCTTGTCGGATGTGGCAGGGCTTGAAAACTGTTACGGACTACAAAGGGAAACCCAGCCACAAGCTGCCCAGTGACACGAGCCTACCAGACAAGCTAAAAGGCCTTTCTTGCTCGCTTTGAGGCAAGCAACACTGAAGCATGCATGAGAACACCAGCTGTTCCGGATGACTGTGTGATGATGCTCTCCGTAGCAAATGTTTAAAGGTCTTGCTCACAGGTCAACATTCACAAAGCCGCGGGGCCAGATGGATTACCAGGACATGTACTCAAATCATGCGTGGACCAACTGGCAAGTGTATTCACTGACATTTTCAACCTTTCCCTGGCCGAGTCTGTAATACCTACATGTTTCAAACAGACCACCATAGTCCCTGTGCCCAATAAAGCGACGGTAACCTGATTATCGCCCCGTAGCACTCACATCGGTAGCCATGAAGTGCTTTGAAAGGCTGGCCATGGCTCACATCAACACCATCATGCCAGAAACTCCAATTCACATACCGCCCCAACAGATAACGCAATCTCAATCGCACTTCAAACTGCCCTTTCACACCTGCACAAAATGAACACCTATGTGAGAATGCTGTTCATTGACTATAGCTCAGCGCTCAACACCATAGTGCCCACAAAGCTCATCACTAAGCTAAGGAGTCTATGACTAAACACCTCCCTCTGCAACTGGATCCTTGACTTCCTGACGGGCCGCCCCCAGGTGGTAAGAGTAGCCAACAACACATCTGCCATGCTGATCCTCAACACTGGGGCCCCTCAAGGGTGCGTGCATAGCCCCTCCTGTACTCACGGTTCACCCACGACTGCTTGGCCAAGCACAACTCTGTTTGATCTGGGTCCCCAGATCCTCAAGAAGTTCTACAACTGCACCATCGAGAGCGTCCTGACCGGTTGCCTCACCTCCTGGTATGGCAACTGCTCAGCATCTGACCGTAAGGCGCTACAGAGGGTAGTGCGTACAGCCCAGTACATCACTGTGGCCAAGCTTCCTGACATCCAGGACCTATATACTAGGTGTTGTCAGAGTAAGGCCCAAGAAATTGTCAAAGATCCCAGTCACCCATGTTATACACTGTTCTCTCTGCTACCGCACGGCAAGCGGTACCAGAGCGCCACAAGTCTAGGACCAAAAGGCTCCTTAACAGCTTCTACCCCCAAGCCATAAGACTGCTGAACAACTAAACTAATCAAATGGCCACCCGGACTATTTACATTGAACCCCCCCTTTGTTTTTACACTGCTGCTACACGCTGTTTATTATCTATGCAGAGTCACTTTACAAATGACCTGGACTAACCTGTACCCCCGCACATTGACTCAATACCGGTACACCCTGTATATAGCCTCGTTATTGTTATGTACATTTCTTGTGTTACAATTTGATTGATTTGATTCTTGTTTTTTTTAACTTTATTTTATTTAGTAAATATTTGATTAACTCTATTCTTGAACTGCATTGTTGGTTAAGGGCTTGTAAGTAAGCATTTTACGGTAAGGTTACCTGTTGTACCTGTTGTATTCGGCGCATGTGACAAATTAAATGTGATTTTATTTGGGTGGCTACTTTGAAGGATCTAAAATATAAAATGTATTTAGATTTGTTTAACGCTTTGGTTAATACATGATTCCATATGCGTTATTTCACAGTTTTGATGTCTTCACTATTATTCTGCAATGTAGAAAATAGTCAAAATAAAGAAAAACCCTGAAATTAGTAGGTGTGTCCAAACATTTGACTGGTACTGTATATCATTACGCCTTTCTTTGAGGGCCTAGTCACACCCTAATGCAGTGGTCTGAAACTCCTGATTTACAGGCCACATCAAAGTCTACAAGTCACATTATGCTGGTTTGCAAATTGATGTGTAATTCATATTGGAATCCAGAGTGACAATATCTAACAATTGGAACATTTAAATGACCTGCAACTTATATTGATTACTGCCAAGGTAGGGTGAATGCATTTTAAGACTACCTAAATGATATAACTGGAACAGCCATTTCATTAACGGGTGCAAAAAGTCAAACTACTAATAGATTGTATTAGTTTAGAAAAATGTATGTTATCTATGTTTGTGTAGCATAAGATTAATCAACCCAATGAATGTACATGCAAAAACACAGGTATTGAAATAAACAATTCTGAAAATCATCCTGTAATAGAGCTTTCTGGGAAATATGTTAACGAGGGGAGTGGTTTTGAGCAAACATACATTTGTAATTTTACTCAAAAATCTTGCTCAAATTCAGCTAACTTCCAGCAGAGATTGTTGATTCCACGTACAATTCTATGGCAACAAGCTACAATAGAATTGTCAGCTTGCTCAACATTTGGAAATATAGCTAAACCACTCAACAAGATTTTTTACATTGTTTGTTGAGTGAACAAACATTCACACATTACTGCAGCTCAATTTCTTGTCCTTCTGAAGTACACCCAACTCACAGAATAATCCTAATTAAGCCATTGGTTAAATTTGCTTTTTTGCTGTGTGTTTTTACCATTGTGTGGGTGAAGTAATTGATGAGGAGCAGAGAGGAAAGCATTTTGCTGTCGGTTCAAAAACTGAGTGGTACTCCTAGTTTAAAAAAAAGAGTGGTACTAGTAAGCACCAATAATATTCTCCCCTGTTTTCCATGGGTACCCTACATTTACTCTCCTTTTGATAGACTGAAAACATACATTGTTGCATTCCACTGAGGCTGTGCTGACTTATAGTACTGTGAGGAGGGAGATGTCATCCAGATTAGAGAGAAGGACCATCTGTTACCTGCAGCTCTGTTTAGATGACTGTACATCACACTGATTTATGTAAAGAGCTGAGGTGTGCTTCACAAGGCAACAACACGCACAGCCTGTGCACTCTCACTGATAACAATATTAGCCATTCCATTCTCTTATCCCCAGTCCATTAGCTCGCCATCCACTTTAGTTTGAACCAGATAGTAGCGGTTTGAGAGAAATTAGAGAAGTAGTGGTACACATTTTTAGTACTTTTGACATCAAAAGCTTTTTTGATGTTTTATAATATAACATTTCACTTCAACATTGACACACACAATCGGTCTTAGGACAGCTCCCCAAATGGTCTCAAACTGGTCAAGGGACCCTCTCATAGAGAGTCTGCTCATTGTCAAGAAGGAGTGTAACCACACAGAAGCCTGGGAGTGGGTGTACTGTATGCAGCCAGCCTACATGTCCATCATCTGCCTGCTGGGCATGCTGGGTAACTCCTTCGTCCTCTGTGTGTTCTGCTTCCAGGGTAGACATGCCACCATGGCAGACATCTATCTGGGTAACCTGGCCGCTGCAGACCTCCTCATGGTGTCCTGCCTGCTGTTCTGGGTGGTGGCCGTCTTACAAGAGTTCCACTGGCTGTTCGGCGAGCCCATGTTTCAGCTGGTGAACATTGTCATTGGGAGGAACTACTACTGCAGCGTCCTGTTCCTCACGCTGGTCAGTGTGGACCAGTACCTGGTGCTGGCTCGGCCCCTGTCGTCCCAAGGCAAGGGGAGAAGACCAGCATGGGCCAGCGAAATCTACCTGGGTGTGTGGGTGGTGAGTGGCCTCCTCAGCCTCCCCGCTCAGTTCTTCCGCTCTGTCCACTTTTTCCCCTCACCTGGAGGTGGAGGCGTGCTACATGGTGTACCCCCACAACGGCTGGAGGCTGCGATACAACCTGACTGTCAACATAGTGGGCTTCCTGGTTCCTGTACCTATTGTGTCCTTCTGCAGCTACCACATCATCAGGGTGCTCCGGGACAACCAGACGAGCAGGATGAGGAGCACGGCGGCAGGCTGGAACGGAGAGGAAGGCTGCCCACCTAGTAAACATCACCTTGGCCGTAATCATCCTCTGCTGGCTGCCTTACCAGGTGGTTATCTTCCTGGAGACCCTTTATCACTACGAAGTCATCTCTGGTTGTGGCTTGGTGGATGTATTAGACATCAGCACTCAACTGGCTACCTACTTGGGCTACAGCAACAGCTCACTGAACCCTTTCCTGTATGTGATTGTAAGAAAGACACATATTATTACCTATAGCCCTCAAACTCATCTCTGGACCTTGAAGCAAGTGCCACCCCCTTTTTCTCCCCAATTTCATGATTACGATCTTGTCTCATCGCTGCAACTCCCCAACTGGCTCGGGCGAGGTGAAAGTCGAGTCATGCGTCCTCCCGCCTAACCGCGCTTCTTAACATCCAGATTGAACTACAGGCTTTAGTGATGCCGCAATACTGTGATGCAGTACCTTAGACCGCTGAGCCACTCGGGAGGCCCTATGTCGCTTCATTTTTTTATTGTTCCCCTCTAGTCAAGGACTGACCTGGGACACCAGGATGGTGCAATGAATTATCAGGTAGAACAGAAAGCCAGCAGGCTCTGGACCTCATAGGGTAGGAATTGAATGCCCCTGACCTATAGCATGGACCTACAGATGTAGCATCTTCATTTGACCTATGTCGTCACAGCAAAAATAATCCTTCAACAAGATAATTTGAACGTTTAGTCCATAATGTTGCTTGATCGGTGGTTAGGCTGTTAGCTGGCCAAAAGTAGGCTACATGAACAGTGCAAAACTGTTTTTAATGTAACCGTGTGTTAGTGTGGGTTTTCAGTGAATTTATGTAAATCACAAAGCTCATCTGCGGTGCGGGAACATTTTTCAGCAACAAAAGAGTGATCAAATAAAGATCACTCATAATGAAATATAAACAGAGGGTATTAAATTATTACCTTTAAATCTACTGGGGAGAAAAAAATGATGGATTAAGCTAGCTATTTGGCCCTGGGCCTGTGGTTATGTGTATGTGTTTTTACACAGTGCCAAAATTCTAAACTAAAGGTGAACAATTGGAGAACAAGCTGTTCGCTTCACAAAATACATGTTTTCTCTCTTTGAGTATTCATACATTCTGACCTGACCTTCAGGCGAACTGAAACTGGCTTATAAACAAGTTGAAATACACGGTAGGACAAGGGTGTGGAAGAATGTTGTATACAGAACCAAACTTTCCAGCACATCTCTCCCTAACTCAGTGAGAAGCTTAAAGACGAACAACACTACATGGTCTACTGGGTTGGTGTGTGGGATAAACTACAGTGTTTTCTTCTCCTTACTAAAATATATTTTCACACGATTGGCACAAGGTAAGCGATTTCTTACAAATGCATATTTTAACAAATGTTCCTTGGGATGACATTCAAAAAGTTGGCTTCATGAGTCAGGCTTCTGAATAAAGTAATGGTATAGAGACAAAGTAATTTAGTACAAATGAATACTGATAGATAGACCAAAAACACTGAGACAGACACTTTTGAGGTTATTCAACTTGACAAAAAGAAAGCCTTATTTATTTGATCAGTCATATATCTGTATGTTAAGGACGTTCTGCTCAGAGTTGCAACTGATAAATGGAAAAGCAAAAAAACGAATTGGCTGTTATATGAGTTACTAAATCACATTTGAAAAAAAGTGATCAATTAGTTCAAGTCAAGTCTTTATCGAAACGTCATACTTAAATCCCACATTTGTCACACAACACCAGAAATAATAAAGTTGTTGTTGGATTCAGCATATTTATGCAACCACAGCTAATTGGTTGATGACCTATCAAGAGAGTTTGGACTCTTTAGCGTTAAGTTTTGATAGATATCTGGCTATAATGAAGACGGTCTGCAGATTGATTACAGACTTTTTTTTCTTTGGCTTTAATTTCCATGCACACATAAAATATTAAACTTCAGTGTCACAATATTAAGATGAATATTGTTGATTAGTGGATAATATGCTCAGATATTACATTTTGACATTTTCTTATGACAACAGAGCTGGTGGTCTCCATGGCTATGCTCCTGTCAGAAAACAACAGGTCTTTCCTTCCCACCACCAAGACTCCTCTCCACAATGCCACAGAATGGATCCTGGTCCACAGCATCATCCCTCCCTACATCTTCACCCTGTGTGTGACGGGGCTGCTGGGTAATGGCTTTGTCCTGCTGGTCTTCCTTCTCCAGAGGGAGCAGTGCTCCGTCCCAGAGATCTACCTGGGAAACCTGGCCCTGGCTGACCTGCTCCTCCTGGCCTGCCTGCCCTTCTGGGCCATGAACATCCTTAATGACTACAACTGGCCTTATGGAGACTTCCTGTGCCACGTAGTCAATCTGTCTATCACTGTCAACTTCTACACCAGCATCTACCTATTGGTGATGGTGAGCGTGGACCGCTATTTAGCGCTGGTGAGGACCATGAGGGCCAGGTGGCTGAGGAGGAAGCGCTACGCACGGGCGATATGCCTCATACTGTGGCTGTTTGGACTGCTGATAGGGGGTCTAGCTTCGCTTCACAGAAAGGTGACGTTCATTGAGGAATATCGGACAATGGCGTGTATTCTGGAGTATCCTGACCACTCTGGGGAGTCTTGGAAGCTGGCCCACAACCTCCTGTTGAACATAGTTGGCTTTGTTGTACCTGTTGTGGGGATTTTTTCCTGCAGTTGTAACATTATCAGAGCCCTGAGGAAGAGGAGGAAGAGTGTTTACATAGAGGGTGGAAACGACAGGAAGGCCACAGTCCTCGTTTACGCCGTGACGCTGCTGTTTTTTGTATGTTGGAGTCCCTTCCAACTCTTCACCTTACTCGATATGCTGTGTGATGCAGAGGTCTTGGATGAAACGTGGCATTATACACTGGACATTGGTACCCAGTTTTCAACCTACCTAGCAATTCTGAACAGTAGCCTAAATCCTCTGTTGTATGTATTTTCTGGTCAGTATTTTAGGAGGAAAGTTAGCACCATCTACAAGAGAACGAAGAATCGCAGGAGATCTGATACAATGGCATTTCAGCTTTCAATTGTATCAACCTACCTCCACAGGACTGATCAAATCAAACCTGTTGTAATACAGACATGAGTTCCTGCATTTTCCTGCACATTTGTTTGATATCATGTAGTTATTGCACACTAAATTGCATTTTCAACATTGAATTACACAATGTAGCCACATAAAATGTGTGCAATCTTGAACTACATTATGTAGGTCTATAAGGTTTAGATTGTGTAGGAGATATGTTTACGGCCACGGAAATTATGTGATATAAATACTATGCATGCCAGTCTCTCTTGGCTAAGAGTTGAGGAGAGACTGACTGAATCACTTATTTTTATAAGAAACAATGTGTTGAAAATCACAAATTGTTTGCATAGTCAACTTACACTCAGCTCTGACAAACACACTTATCCCACCAGACATGCCACCAGGGGTCTTTTCACAGTCCCCAAATCCAGAACAAATTCAAGAAAGTGTACAGTATATATATAGAGCCCTTATTGCATGGAACTTCCTTATATCTCATATTACTCAAATAAACAGCAAATCTGGTTTAAAAAAACAGATAAAAAGCAACACCTCGTGGCACAACACCTCTCCCCTATTACACCTAGATAGTTTGTGTGTATGCATTGATATGTAGGCTACGTGTGCCTTTAAAAAATATATTTTTAGTTCTGTCCTTGAGCTGTTCTTGTCTATTGATGTTCTGTATTATGTCATTCTGTATTATGTTTCATGTTTTGTGTGGACCCCAGGAAGTGTAGCTGGGGCTTTTGCAACAGCTAATGGAGATCCTAATAAAATACCCCAAAAAATCTCACAATGTCACCTGTCACAATGTCACTTTTAATGCAGAATTTTACTTTTACAGACCTTTTTCTGAGACAAGCAACAGAGATTGTATGTTCTAGCAGTGAAGATCACGGGGTGATTTTTAACGTTTCCTGTGTGTGTGTGTTTGTTACACCATTCTAGATTGCCCCAAAACCTTGTCTTGTCACAATAAATGATGGCCTTTAAAATGCCAAACACATCTATATTAACGTCTAAACATTGTATGACATTTCTCTCACAAGTACCCACATTTACTGTACCTCTACCATTCTTCTTTTCAATAAAGTTATTTAATACATATGAGGGAATGTCTCCTGTGTGACATTGGAGAGAATACGATTTGTATCTTGACACAAATATCAATGATTCCCAAGACACCTATAGGAATAAATGCATAGTCATTTAATGATAATTTTACAAGACCAAAGTCAGGAGAGGTGTCTGCCTAGCTGTGCTCTTTTGCTTTCTAGACTGGTTCTGGTTGCTCATGTTTGTATATACAGTGGGGAGAACAAGTATTTGATACACTGCCGATTTTGCAGGTTTTCCTACTTACAAAGCATGTAGAGGTCTGTCATTTTTATCATAGGTACACTTCAACTGTGAGAGACGGAATCTAAAACAAAAATCCAGAAAATCACATTGTATGATTTTTAAGTAATTAATTTGCATTTTATTGCATGACATAAGTATTTGATCACCTACCAACCAGTAAGAATTCCGGCTCTCACAGACCTGTTAGTTTTTCTTTAAGAAGCCCTCCTGTTCTCCACTCATTACCTGTATTACCTGCACCTGTTTGAACTCGTTACCTGTATAAAAGACACCTGTCCACACACTCAATCAAACAGACTCCAACCTCTCCACAATGGCCAAGACCAGAGAGCTGTGTAAGGACATCAGGGATAAATTGTAGACCTGTACAAGGCTGGGATGGGCTACAGGACAATAGCCAAGCAGCTTGGTGAGAAGGCAACAACTGTTGGCACAATTATTAGAAAATGGAAGAAGTTCAAGATGACGGTCAATCACCCTCGGTCTGGGGCTCCATGCAAGATCTCACCTCGTGGGGCATCAATGATCATGAGGAATGTGAGGGATCAGCCCAGAACTACACGGCAGGACCTGGTCAATGACCTGAAGAGAGCTGGGACCACAGTCTCAAAGAAAACCATTAGTAACACACTACGCCGTCATGGATTAAAATCCTGCAGCGCACGCAAGGTCCCCCTGCTCAAGCCAGCGCATGTCCAGGCCCGTCTGAAGTTTGCCAATGACCATCTGGATGATCCAGAGGAGGAATGGGAGAAGGTCATGTGGTCTGATGAGACAAAAATAGAGCTTTTTGCTCTAAACTCCACTCGCCGTGTTTGGAGGAATAGAAGGATGAGTACAACCCCAAGAACACCATCCCAACCGTGAAGCATGGAGGTGGAAACATCATTCTTTGGGGATGCTTTTCTGCAAAGGGGACAGGACGACTGCACCGTATTGAGGGGAGGATGGATGGGGCCATGTATCGCGAGATCTTGACCAACAACCTCCTTCCCTCAGTAAGAGCATTGAAGATGGGTCGTGGCTGGGTCTTCCAGCATGACAACGACCCGAAACACACAGCCAGGGCAACTAAGGAGTGGCTCCGTAAGAAGCATCTCAAGGTCCTGGTGTGGCCTAGCCAGTCTCCAGACCTGAACCCAATAGAAAATCTTTGGAGGGAGCCGAAAGTCCGTATTGCCCAGCGACAGCCCCGAAACCTGAAGGATCTGGAGAAGGTCTGTATGGAGGAGTGGGCCAAAATCCCTGCTGCAGTGTGTGCAAACCTGGTCAAGAACTACAGGAAACGTATGATCTCTGTAATTGCAAACTAAGGTTTCTGTACCAAATATTCAGTTCTGCTTTTCTGATGTATCAAATACTTATGTCATGCAATAAAATGCTAATTAAATAATTAAAAATCATACAATGTGATTTTCTGGATTTTTGTTTTAGATTCCTTCTCTCACAGTTGAAGTGTACCTATGATAAAAATGACAGACCTCTACATGCTTTGTAAGTAGGAAAACCTGCAAAATTGTCAGTGTATCAAATACTTGTTCTCCCCACTGTATATAGTTTGTTAACTTGAGTGTATGACCACCCACATTCTATAACTATCTGCATGTGCAGGTCTAGTAGTCAATTTTGAGATGTCAAGTCGTTGTTCACACCCAGGAGACCCAACGGAGAGAAGTTACAAGCTATTAACTGCAGATGAGCCAACGTCATGTTTGTTGCTATTCATAATAGTTGTGGTTCCTGCACCACAGTGAAGTTTACACCGTAGCCTATGAAAACATCTTTACAGTGACAAAAGTATTGTTTCAGGTCACACTTTATTTGGATAGTCTGGATAATCCTACTATCAACAATTTGTTGATAAGCAACTGCTTGCTAAGATTACGGTAAGGTTTAGAATAAGAGTTAGGATCAGGGTTAAGGTTAAGGTTAGGGCTAGGATTAGTGTTAGTAGATAGTTAGTCCATTTGTAGATGCTCTAGACTATCCAAATAAAATGTTACCCAAAAGTCACCTCTTGGAAAACTAACTCTCCTCTTTTGTGTGCTTAAACATATACATATGATTTATGACCCGCAAACCACCCATGTATAATTGTTGAGTTCACCATTCACTCGTCTGCCCAGCACACAGTTCTCTCATCCGCAGTGCTGCTCTCATGTGATAGCTCAGAGGGAATTTAACAGAGACAAAGAAATGCTAGAGACTAACATTGTTTGACATTCACTTCAGGATACTAAGCTCAACAGTCACATCTTTGACCATGAGAGAATGCAGGTTCTAGAGCAAAAACCATGAAATTCCTAGTGAAATCTTGGCTTATAAAATAATTTCTGGTACTGTCGTGTCTTTGGCATCATTAAAACTGAAGACCTATCAAATAACTCTCTGTAATTATTATTAAGCGATTAAAATGATTAATCCTGTAACTGTAATTAACTAGGAAGTCGGGGTACCAAGGAAAATATTCAGATTACAAAGTTATAATTTTCCTAATATAACTTTCCGATATTTTAATATCTGCTCAATTAGTCTTCGAATTAATGAATTATTATTTACCTCACGTTAGTCTCATTCCAAACATCGTAAATTGTTGGTTATCTGCACGAACCCAGTCTTGACTATGAGTCATCCATACATCAATTGTCTTAAAATCATTTATTTACTAACTAAGTAATTCATAGAAATGCATAACACAAACAAACAAAGTAGATGGTTACAAAGAAATTATAGCGGATGTGCCCTAGTGGGCTAAACCGGCATGGCGACTTGTTAGACAAATGGGGAGTGGGGGTCAGCTGAGAAGTCACTACAGAGTTGATAATTATAACAATTGAAATGCTAATTCTTTGCACATGAACGCTCACTCATTCGGGAACAATTGCAATCAATCAATATATTTATGCTCAGTGTGTCGTCGGGATCTCTGTTGAAAAGTTTGTTTCTGTTGGAGAGTTTGTCCGCTCTCTCTCTCTGTTGTGGTTAGAATGGATAGTTCAGAGTGACATTCATTCATGTCGTTATGGATAGATGTTTCGGCGGTTGTTGGTCTTCGCATTCAATGATACCGAATTCCTAGCTGCAGACTAGTAATTAATATCAAAGACTTGTTCTTATTCTGTCGGTATCGATAGTCTAAGAGTTTAACTTCTTATGGCTGCAGGGGCAGTATTGAGTAACTTGGATAAAGGTGCCCATTTCAAACGGCCTCGTACTCAATTCTTGCTCGTACAATATGCATATTAGTATTACTATTGGCTAGAAAACACTCTCTAGTTTCTAAAACCGTTTGAATTATTTCTCTGAGTGAAACAGAACTCATTCTGCAGCACACTTCCTGTCAGGAAGTGAGATTTCTGAAATCGAGGTCTCTGTTCTAGGGCCTGCCTATAAATGGGCATGATACGTATTAGTATACATGCACGTCATACACCTTCCACTAGATGTCAAGAGGCAGTGAGAGAAGAAATGGGGTGATTATCTTGGTCTGAGGTGGAATAAATCCTCTTGGAATGACGTGAGACCCATTTCCTGTTTTCTGGAAAGCGCGAGGAGGGACCTGGAATTACCTTCTGGAAAGCTGTCGTTATAGGCGACTACTATCTCCGGCTTTGATTTTATTTGATACATGTTACAATATCATCGTAAAGTATGTTTTTTCAATATAGTTTTATTAGATTATTGAAATTTATTTGGGACGTTAGGCGTGTTGCGTTGTGTGACTTTGTTCAGGAAGGAGAGCTTCGCGCCACTTGGCCAGTGTGCTTGCTAATTCAAGAGGGAAAAACGACGTTCTAAATCCAAACAACGACTGTTCTGGACAAAGGACCCCTTGTACAACATTCTGATGGAAGATCACCAAAAGTAGGACCCATTTTATGATGCTATTTCATATATCTGTCGAACTGTGCTATCGCTACCGTTTGCCTTGAATCAATGCTGTTGTGTGTTAGCTATTGTAGTAAGCTAATATAACGCTATATTGTGTTTTCGCTGTAAAACACTTAAAAGATCGGAAATATTGGCTGTATTCACAAGATCTTTGTCTTTCATTTGCTATACACCATGTATTTTTCAGAAATGTTTTATGATGAGTATTTAGGTATTTGACGTTGGTGTCTGTAATTACTCTGGCTGCTTCGGTGCTATTTCTGACGGTAGCTGTGATGGTAGCTGCAATGTAAAACTGATTTATACCTCAAATATGCACATTTTTCAAACAAAACATAGATTTATTGTGTAACATGTTATAGGACTGTCATCTGATGAAGTTGTTTCTTGGTTAGTTTGGTTGGATCTTGGTTAGTTAGGTTGGCTTTGTGCATGCTACCTGTGCTGTGAAAAATGTCTGTCCTTTTTTGTATTTGGTGGTGAGCTAACATAAATATACGTGGTGTTTTCGCTGTAAAACATTTTAAAAATCGGAAATGTTGGCTGGATTCACAAGATGTTTATCTTTCAAATGCTGTATTGAACTTGTTAATGTGTGAAAGTTAAATATTTCAAAGAAATATATTTTGTATTTCGCGCCCTGCACTTGAGCTGGCTGTTGTCATAAGTGTACCGGCGTCGGGCTTGCAGCCTGAAGAAGTTTTAACCACGTGGTATGGTTAAAAGATTCAGTCATCTACTCAAACCTTGGCCCTCTCGTGGTAAGCTGGTCTGCAACCTTTAGCCATCTCGTAATTGAGGTAAGCTCGGTCTCCTCTCAAACCTTGGCCCTCTCGTTATAGAGGTAAGCTGGTCTGGTGATAGAAAACCCGGGTGGGGATTTTATACGGAAGAGCAGAAAAGGGCCTGTCCCAGGATGCCCGACCATAACTGTGCTCATGGGCGGTCCTCTGATTTAGTTAAACTCCATTGGGAATTGGAGTTTCCTTCATTAAACAGTCCAAAATCACATTACACAATTTCACAAACAGTATCATCCTCACTCATTCATCTTATACAACAATTAGATGTAAGCCTCATAACTGAGGCTATTATATAAACAGCGTTATGGTAATGTGGCCGTATTGTCTCCCATGCGTTTCACAAAATTGTACCAAACGGACCAGTTCGTAGCTAGATTCTTCACCGATCTTTTATACCTTCTCCAGAACATGAATGTTGTTCGGATCTCAAGTTCTATGAGGTGGAAGAAATTCCTTTGTTCTCTCTATGAAAACTCACTCTCTCTATATACTGTGGCCATGAGGAGATAATCTCCTCCAGGAATTTACAACCTCTCTGACCACAGCAGCCTGGTTGTAGGAGACAGAGAGAGGGGGATGGTGCTCGCTGTACCCAAAGAGGGCAACGTCATGACAGTACTGAGTGTTTCTTGCATTTTTTGAGAGGAGCTGTGTCATTTGTCATTGTGCACAGGCAGTGGTGACCCGTCATTCAAGGCTCTGCCCCAACTGTTTTGAGCCTGTTTTGCATGTTATTTTGGCATGAAAACATGTCACATATCAGTTTGCAAACAATGGTATTAACATTGAGTTAATAAAGCCACATACAAACATGGTCTCTTTTTTGTTTTCTTGAGTAAGGCAGCTCCAAAATGCAGGTGTTTCAGCCTAGCTCAGTGCTTTCTGTGGTGGCGGGGAAAGCCAGCAGAAAATACGGAGCGTTGAGCTATGATTGGCTCAGTGTTCTGTCACTCATGGAGACACTCCGCCACCGCCAAGTCTAAGGGTAGAGCTAGAAAATTCTAGCCCCTTGGGTGCTGCCATAGAGTTACAGTACATTAGAAGTGCCCACCCAAGATGGCTCAAGGTCATTGGCCACAGATAAAATGACTTCAAGTCACGTTATATGTACAGTAGCTTTGATTGGACTGATCATGTCAACATCATACTTTCAAATCTTAGCTAGCAGTCATCATCATGAATCAAGTCAACAATCTACTGACAAATCCTTTTTAATCCTTGTCAAATGAAGAGAAATAATGAAGAGAAATAATAGATCAAACGCATTGGTGTTCATCGGCCATTGGACATAAACATTACACAACAAGTTGGAAATCGCAAATTCAACAATGAGTGGTTTGGAAGGAATCAGTGACAGTGGCTAACTGCAAGCTTTGCAAAGCAATCACTAGCCTGCTATTCAGTGGAGTGGCTGTGTGGTCCCAAATTTGGGATTAGGGGGCTCTTTCCCAGTTTAAAATGATAAACATTCAACATTGGCCATGCTGTCAATGAAGCATGATTTGTGACGCACTCAAAAACAACTGTTAACTCGGAACTGTGAAAACTAGACTTCAGTGAGTTCAAGACAACAGGGAAGTCGGGAATAAACGAGCGCCGACTGGCAAAATACATTTTGAACTCGGAATTGTAAATCTGGCCTCATTCTAGTGCTACGACCTGAAGATCAATGATGTCATCATGATTCAACCTTGTTTTTTTTCCTGAGTTTCCAGTTTTTTTGAAAGCACCATACATTCAGAGAATGCCAGACTTTGATGACAAAATTTGCCCACGAAAGACCGCCGCACCAACTTCCTGTTCAAGTGAGCACAAAAATGTATTGTATGCTGCTGCATAAATTATGTAATATGCCAGGGAGATATGTATACTGTAGCTAAGAAGGTAATACTAAGTGTATGTTGTGTAGTAAACTGTTAGTAGCACATGTGCCTCACCCTAATAATGTGGTCCCTTTTCCTGTCATAATTTAGCCTACTGTTCTTACTTGGTGGTGCACATGTAGCCTATAATCTATTTTAGAGAAATGTCAATATCGAATATTGTAAGCGCTTTCATTGTCTGCTTATATGCCCCCTTTATTTATCCTACGGTTCTGACTTGGTGTACAGGGAGAACACTATATGAACGGCCCATGTTCTGAATTATGTCGCAATCCATTTCAAAAGTGCTAAACAAATAGGTATATTGACTACGTCCATCCTAGCTCGCTCATTGTCTTAATCAAAATTACAGATTGCCTATTATCCGCTTGTCGTCCCCTTATGCCAGTTTGTACATCTCAATTGTCATTAGAAACCACATTTGTTTAAGCAAGTCAGCCATATCAGCTATGTTTTTTTAAAAGGCAGTAAATGAGGCTGAATGAACTGTTTCGCTGCCAGACAAGGCTCTGCTGATAGCCAGTTGTAGCAATGGTAAGATGTTGGGACAGCCTTATGTAGGCCCTAACAGTTTGTGGGCACCGTTTGTCACCGTTATAGTGCAATGAATGTATTGTTCAGTGTTGTGTTGTGCAGTGGCTTTGCTGGCATGCATCCCACCGTATTTTATTTTTTGCCCCACCAATTGGCACTGTCCACAGGTAATATGCATGTTTGTAACTAATATGTAAATAGAGTAAATACTAATCAAAACATTATTCACAGTAATATCCCCGTTGGACTTTCATCACAAGAACGAGGGAATTTTGAGGAAAACCATTAAGCAAATATTTTCGTTGACGGAGCCAGAAAGTTGGCAGCTAAACAAATAGTGTGAGAGCAAAAGTAAAAAAACATCCAGGAGAACAATGTTACCAAATACACCAAATCATTATCATTTCAATCTCTGTCGACCACTGTTGATAACGTCTGACACGAACTTGCATAATTAGGCATGTGTCCTCTCCACATCTGCCACATACTTTACATCGCCTACAAGAAAACTCGCACGTCTCTTCCCTTTCAGTTTACAAGACATTGATGTGGGATTTTAAATCAAGTTAGGGGTTGACATAATTGTTAAATGAGTTCCACAATCATCAATGTTGTCTCAGTCCCCATTTCCAACAGGGTGCTAAGAAAGATGCCACACCACCCACGGAGATCCTATTAAATTATTCTATAATGATTCCGTATGTAATTCCATCTCCCACCATTCACCAAACATTGGTTATTTGCATTTTTATGGCTCTCTAGTAGGTCAGCTTCCTAGCAAATGCATCCCCAACCAACCCAAAATTAACCATCATCTCCAAACTGTATATTGCAGGCTTTCAGTTTTACTTATTTTGTGGAAAATAAGCCACAACATATATCAATTAATCTAAAAAGAAACAGATCTGTCAGACATTTAGCTCAGTGTATGTCCTGAGTTTTCAGTTCTTCAATTTCAATTATCCGCAATCTGGACCATCATGGGTAATTAGCCATCTGGGGCCCCAACAGCTACAATATCCCTGTTTAGGATAGTTTAACCTTGTTAACAGTCCTCAAACCCATCACTTTGTGACATCTTGTAATGCCCGAGGTGTAGTGGATGAACAGGAGTCAAACGCAGGAGACAGAGAGTTCAGAGTAGCGTTCCAAATTTAATTCCCCACACGGGTGCAAACACGACGCTACTCAAAAAACAAATGCTTCACCACAAACAAAGTGAGAAACACGAAAATCACCAACCAACGTACACGTACCCTGACACACAAGAATGTACAGAGTGTACACACAACAATCCCGCACACCCAGCAGGCCGGGCTGCTGGGTAATAAAGCCCCACAAATCACCCTAACCACAAACAGGTGTACCTACTCAACAAAAAGGGAGGGGGAGGAAAAGTCAGTAGCAGCTAGTAGGCCGGTGACGACGACCGCCGAGCACCACCCGAACAGGAAGGGGAGCCACCTTCGGTGGGAGTCGTTACACATCTGCCATTATGTATAATGAAAGCTGCTTCTATTTTAATCCAATGCTATAGGAAGGAAATTCGGTAGTAGTATCCTCCTTCATGGTTTAACTATGCCAATAGAGAAAAATGTCTGTTGCTCCAACATAAAATAATTAATTATGTTTGATGCAAATGTCATCAAAAACTTCCAGATTATGATTATATACATTCAAATAGGGTCACATGTGGTTATACCATTTTGTATCTAAAATGACTGAACAAAACATGTGAGAAATGTCTGCTGTTGGACAGGGGTCCGTGTGATTATACAAGGCCCACAAGTTACGGACCCAACCTTTTCTCTCTTGCTGTGAGTCTGTGTTAATAAAGGTCTCAGCGTAACAATTTACGTGATCAAATGTTGACAGAGGAGACATAACAGTGCAGTGGCGTATGGCAGGCTGTTTGTCAGCTCTACCTTCATGACTTGTGCCCTGTTTTGGACAATGACCTAGACTTTAACCTTTATTTTAAGCCTTTTCAAGAAATGAGAATTACACCAAAAATGAAAGCAATTCAAATCAAATCTTATTATGAGTTATTATGACTTATGAGCCCCTAACCGACAGTGCAGTTCCAAAAAATACGGAAAAGAATAAGAGATAAAAGTAACAAGTAATTAAAGAGGAGCAGTAAAAAAAATAACAATGTATACAGGGGGGTGCCAGTACAGAGTCAATGTGCGGGGGCACCGGTTAGTTGAGGTAGTATGTACATGTAGGTAGAGTTAATTAAAGTAACTATGCATAGATGACAACAGAGAGTGGCAGTGGTGTGGAGAGGGGAGGGGGTGGGGGCAATGTGAATAGTCTGGGTAGCAATTTGAGTAGATGTTCAGGAGTCTTATGGCTTGGGGGTAGAAGCTGTTTAGAAGCCTCTTGGACCTAGAATTGTCTGATGATTGGTGCTGGACCAATTGGCATATAAAGAAAAGGTGACAGGTTGATGAAAAAGCTTAGCAACGGATTCGAAATTGTCATTTAGTAGTATCAATATCCTAAATTTACAATTTAATGGCAATTATTTTGTTATTGATAACCAAATATCTATGCTGGTCATCACTAGTTACCATAGCCACAAAGTCATAAACCCTGTCTATTTCTACAATTTCTCCTCTTAAAATCTGATTTGAAACCTAACCCTAACCCTAACCTTAAACCACACTGAATATAACCAATTTTGACAATATGTCTGTGTTAACTAGTGACAATCCTGAAAACACCAGTAGAGCCATTCTCACAAAAGCTCCATCAGTTCCAGAAAATGTATTTGCATGAGTATAATTTGCATGGAATACAAGAAAGGGAAAAGGGTACGCCTAGTCAGCTGCACAACTAAATGCATTCAACCGAAATGTGCTTTACACATTCAACCCAATCCCTCTGAATCGACATCCATTTAAACCGGCGCCCGGAGAGCAGTTGTTGTAGGAGGTTAACTGGGAAGAACAGCACATTTTTCCACCTTGCTAGCTCGAGGATTTGAACCAGCAACCTTTCGGATACTGGCCCAATGCTTTTAACCAGGGCATCCCAACATCCATTTTCTCATTGAACCATAGGAGTACAATAGGTGACAACAACGCAGAGCACCCAGAGACATCCAACTCAGCGAGGGCAAAGATGGACCCAACTGCAGTACCACTCAATCAGACCAATTCTAACCTGTCTGACTCTGCCTGCATTAAAAATGACTGGGTGGACGGGCACATGTACCCAGCAGCCTACTCCCTCTTCTTCATCGTGGGCTTCCCGGCTAACTGCCTTTCTCTGTATGTGGCCTGGATGTTAATGAGGAAAGGAAACAACTTGGCCGTGTACCTGGTGAATCTGTCCATCTCAGACCTCCTCTATACGGTCTCCCTGCCTGTATGGATCGAGCTGGCCCTGGGTCGGCCCGTAGGGGACACCCTCTGTAGCCTGGTGTCTGTGGTGATGTACAACAGCTTCTACATCGGGTCTGGTCTCCTCTGCTGCATCTCAGTGGATCGCTACCTGGCCGTGGTCTATCCTCTCTACTTCAACTGGGTGCGGCAGGTGCGTACTGCAGTGGCAGTTTGCGCTGCATTGTGGTGTGTAGAACTGTCTATCCACATCTATCTTCTTCACCAAACGGGGGCGCTGCAGGACTTCTCCTCCAGGCGGCTGTGTAAGGAGGGTATGCCCATGGCACAGGCGGACGCCCACGTTGCTCTGACCCGGGTGGCTCTGGGGTTCCTGCTCCCCCTTCTCATCATGACCTTCTGCTTCCATCAGATTGTTTTGGCACTCCGCGACAGTGCCTCCTTGCTGGCCCGGGAGCGGAGGAAAGTCAGCCTCCTGTTGCTGCTCCTCCTGGTGACATATGTGGTGGCCTTCGCCCCCTTCCAGGCTGTTATGTTCCTCAGAGGGGTGCTGGAGCCAGGGGAATGTAGCATGGCAGTGAAGCTCAGGGACCCATACATGGTGCTGGTTGCCTGGACGACACTCAACAGCATGCTGGACCCTATTTTCTACTGTCTCATCAGTCAGAGTGCCAAGAACGAGATGACTAAAGTGCTGCAAAGATGCAATAGATGTAGCAGTCGGTTAAAGAAGTGCAAAAACATTTACACAATTACATAAGCTAAGAAAAGATTCATGATAAATCCATTAAAAGTATTTTACTGTGAAAATGTCATGAAAAAAATCTGAATTGGGACCTGTAACTAGCCTCTTTTGTATGAGTGACCTTACATTGTTAGTAGACAGTAGGCTCCAGTATAGAGTACTGTAACTAACCTTATTTGCAATATATTCAAATGGTGCCTTTGTGAGGCTATTATAGTACTGTTGTTTAACAATCCACTACTGTATAATCTTGTTAAAATATTTTCTATGCAAATGTATATTCAGACCCTAACACATATTTCTGTGAAGGTACAATGCCTGAATAGTATCTGATAAAGTTATGGTATCCTATATCCTTCAACTATTTTATATGGACAACCTACAGGTAATTGCCAAAATAAAATAAAAACAACATAACCTGTGTTAGTAGGGCATTGGGCCACCACGAGCCGCCAGAACAGCTTCAATGCGCCTTGGCGTAGATTCTGCAAGTATTTTTCCAAGACAAATTCCATAATTTTGTGTTTTGTTAATGATGGAGGAAAACACTGTCTCAGGCGCCGCTGCAGAATCTCCTATAAGTGTCCAATTGGGTTGAGATCTGGTTACACACACACACACACACACACACACACACACACACACACACACACACACACACACACACACACACACACACACACACACACACACACACACACACACACACACACACACACACACACACACACACACACACACACACACACACACACAAAACCCCTATGATCCTTTGAGACCACTCTTTCAAAGTGACAGATCTCTTCTAGCCAAAATATGGAGCAACTGGGCATTTTTATACATGACCCTAAGCATGATGGGATGTTAATTGCTTAATTAACTCAGGAACCACACCTGTGTGGAAGCACCTGCTTTCAATTTCCTTTGTATCCCTCATTTACTCAAGCGTTTCCTTTATTTTGGCAGTTACCTGTAAGTACAGTGCCTTCAGAAAGTATTCACACCCCTTGACTTCTTCCACATGTTGTTGTGTTACAACCTGAATTGAAAATGGATTAAATTGAGAGTTTGTGTCACTGGCCGACACACAATACCCTATAAAAGGGTTTCCCAAATAATGACTGATTCACTTTTTTTATTGTTAGATATTATAGACTGTAAAAACACCAGGAATTCAGCTCCAAGTGATATTAATTTAAGATATCTGTTCAAGTATTCCCACGCATAATAGCGAAATGTGACCGTATACAAATGTAAGCAAGGTTTTAAATGATTATGTTTTAGTCAAACATTATACAGTGTCTGTTTGGGCTTCTTGCTGTCAATTTGCAATATACATATGTTTTGTAATTATGTTTACATTATACATTTCAGTCATTTAGTAGACGGTCTTATCCAGAGCAACATTCATGAGCAATTAGAGTTAAGTGCCATGTTCAAGGGCACATCTACAGATTTTTCTCGTAGTTGGCTCGGGGATTTGAATCCTTGACTTTTCGATTACTGGCCCAATGCTTTTCACTGCTAGTCTACCTACCTGTTACGGCCCCCCAACCACCCACTGAAGAAAAAAAATTGTCCAGTAGCTGAATCCAGTTGATGATCCCTGCCCTATAATGTCAACGTGGAATAAAGAAAATGAAAAAAATGAAATTCAAATTTTATTTGTCACATGCGCCAAATACAACAGGTATTTTGTAAGTAGACCTTACAGTGAAATGCTTAATTATAAGCCCTTAACCAACAATTCAGTTAAGAAAAATTATTGTTAAGTAAAAAATTATTATAAAAATAACAAATAATTAAAGAGCAGCAGTAAAATAACCGTAGCGAGGCTATATACAGGGGGTACCAGTACGGAGTCAATGTGCGGGGGCACAGGTTAGTCGAGGTAATTGAGGTAATATGTACATGTAGGTACAGTTAAAGAAAAGTGTGATAAATAAAAACATATACCAATTTCATTTGAGGCCAAAAATAACTGACAGCTGTGCCATATAAATTGCAAAATAGTTGGGAAGAGATTTTGGATGTACCCATTCCATGGCACATGGTTTATGAATTGATATGCAAAACAACGCCGGATTCAAAACTTCGAGTTTTTCTATTTAAATTACTATACAAAATTCTTGCAACTAATAGAATGTTATATATATGGGGGATACAATCTTCCCAGCTCTGCAGATTCTGCTGTGAGGAGGCAGAGTCATTAGATCATTTATTTTGGTATTGTCCATATGTAGCTCGTTTTTGGTCACAGGTCCAGGAATGGCTGAAGAATTGCAACATTTGCCTAGAACTAACGCTACAGATAGCAATACTGGGTGATTTGAAAAGCCATAGTCAATCAATCAATAATATAATTATTATTTTAGCAAAAATGTTTATTTTTAATTTACAATCTGTAGAAGCTATGAGAATAGAAAGGTTCAATTATTTTGTGAAGCATCACAGCACAGTTGAAAAATATATGGCAAATAGAAATCCGAAATGGATGATGTTGAGAGATAGATGGGAGGGGTTGAATGGAGCTGAATGGTGGGACTAATAACAAGATGTTTAGTTTACTCCAATTGGGGGATCGGTGGTAGGGTTTGCGGGGAATAATAATAAAGGTATATTCTTTTAAAAAGTATGTATGTCTATATAGGTATGTGTATGTATATATGTGTATATGTATGCATGCGTGTATGGATATATTTACCCAAAAAATATATGGGGGATTGGAAATGATGCAGACAATTACATTGATGGAAGCAACATTCTTTCCGCAATATTAAGCTGATCCACCCCTTAGAAAAAGAAGAAAAAAAAGCATGGCCAGCCGTAGAGAAATGCTTATTGATATTCTCGATTATTGTAGATTTATCGATAGTGACAGTGTTTCCTAGCCTCAGTGCAGTGGGCAGCTATGAGGAAGTGCTCTTATTCTCCATGGACTTTACAGTGTCCCAAAACTTTTTGGAATTAGTGCTGCAGGATGCAAATTTCTGTTAGAAAAAGCTAGCCTTTGCTTTCCTAACTGACTGAGTATATTGGTTCCTGGCACTGAAAAGTTGCATATCGTGGGGACTATTCGATGCTAGTGCAGTACGCCACAGGATGTTTTTGTGCTGGTCAAGGGCAGTCAAATCTGGAGTGAAACAAGGGCTATATCTGTTCTTAGTTCTACATTTTTTGAAAGGGGCATGCTTATTTAAGATGTTGAGGAAAGAACTTAAAAGAACAACCAGGCATCCTCTACTGACAGGATGAGGTCAAAATCCTTCCTGGATTTCCTTGATAATTTGTGTGAGATTGAGGGCATCTAGCTTAGATTGTAGGACGGCCGGGGTGTTAAGCATAGGCCACATCAATTCACATATGGTGTCCAGGTCACAGCTGGGAGCTGAGGGGGGTCTATAACAAGCGGCAACCGCAAGGGACTTATTTCTGGAGAGATGGATTTTTAAAAGTAGAAGCTCAAACTGTTTAGACATAGACCTGGATAGTATGACAGAACTCTGCAAGCTCTCTCTACAGTAGATTGCAAGCCCTTAATTCTTCTTGAACTGCACTGTTGGTTAAGAAAATATTTACCAAGTAGACTAAAATAAAAAGTAACAATAAAAAAGTAACACAATAAGAATAACGAGGCTATTACAGGTGGCACCGGTACCGAGTCAGTGTGTGAGGGTACAGGTTAGTTGAGGTAATTTGTACATGTAGGTGGGGGTGAAGTGTCTCTGCATAGATAATAAACACTGAGTAGCAGCAGTGTACAAAAGAGGGGGGGTTCATTGTAAATTGTACGGAGGCGATTTTATTAGTTGTTCAACAGTCTTATGGCTTGGGGTAAGATGCTGTTGAGGAGCCTTTTGGTCCTAGATTTGGCTACCTGGAACCGCTGCCGTGCGATAGCAGAGAAAACAGTCTGTAACTTGGGTGACTGTAGTCTCTGACAATTTTATGGGTTTTCCTCTGACACCGCCAATTATATAGGTCCTGGATGGCAGAAAGCTTGGCCCCAGTGATGTACTGGGCTGTTCACACTACCCTCTGTACCACCTTACGGTCAGATGACAAGCAGTTGCCATACCAGGCTGTGATGCAACCGGTCATGCTCTCGATGATGCAGCTGTAGAACCTTTTGAGGATCTGGGGACCCATGCCAAATCTTTTCAGTCTCCTGAGGGGGGAAAGGTTTTGTCGTGGACTTCACGACTGTCTTGGTATGTTTGGACCATGACAGTTTGTTGTTGATGAGGACACCAAGGAACTTGAAACACTCGACCCGCTCCACTACAGCCCCGTCGATGTTAATGGGGGCCTGTTCGGACCTCCTTTTCCTGTAGTCCACGATTAGCTCCTTAGTCTTGCTCACATTGAGAGAGAGGTTGTTGTCCTGGCACCACACTGCCAGTTCTCTGACCTCCTCCCTATAGGCTCTCTCATCGTTGTCGGTGATCACTGTTGTGTCGTCAGCAAACTTAATGATGGTGTTGGAATCGTGTTTGGCCACGCAGTCGTGGGTGAACGGGGGAATACAGGAGGGGACTAAGTACACACCCCTGAGGGGCCCCAGTGTTAAGGAACAGCGTGGCAGACGTGTTGTTGGCTACCCTTACCATGTGGGGGCGGCCCGTCAGGAAGTCCAGGATCCAGTTGCAGAGGGAGGTGTTTAATCCCAGAGTCCTTAGCTTAGTAATGAGCTTTGTGGGCACTATGGTGTTGAACGCTGAGCTGTAGTCAATGAACAGCATTCTCACATAGGTGTGTGTTCCTTTTGTACAGGTGAGAAAGGGCAGTGTGGAGTGCGATTGAGATTGCGTCATCTGTGAATCTGTTGGGGTGGTATGCAAATTGGAGTGTGTCAAGGATGTCCAGGAGGATGCTGTGTATGTGAGCCATGACCAGCCTTTCAAAGCACTTCATGGCTACCGACGTGAGTGCCACGGGGCGGTAATTATTTCGGCAGGTTACCTTCGCGTCCTTGGGCACAGGGACTATGGTGATCTGCTTGAAACATGTTGGTATTACAGACTCGGTCAGGGAAAATTTGAAAATGTCAGTGAAAACACTTGACAGTTGGTCCGCTCATGCTTTGATTACACGTCCTGGTAATCCGTCTGGCCTAGCGGCTTTGTGAATGTTGACCTGTTTAAAAGGTTTTGTTCACATCGGCTGTGGAGAGCTTTATCACACAGTTATCCAGAACAGCTGGTGCTCTCGTGCATGTTTCAGTGTTGCCTGCCTTGAAGCAAGCATAAAAGGCATTTAGCTCGTCTGGTAGGCTCGCATCACTGGGCAGCTCGCGTCTGGGTTTCCCTTTGTAGTCCATAATAGTTTTCAAGCCCTGCCACATCTGAGCCGGTGTAGTAGGATTCAATCTTAATCTTGTATTGATGCTTTGCTTGTTTAATGGTTCGTCTGAGGGCATAGCGGGATTTCTTATAAGCGTCCGGATTAGTCTCCCGCTCCTTGAAAGCGGCAGCTCTAGCCTTTAGCTCGATGCAGATGTTGCCTGTAATCCATGGCTTCTGGTTGGGATATGTACATATGGTCACTGTGGGGACGACGTCGTCAATGCACTTATTGATGAAGCCGATGACTGAGGTGGTGTATTCCTCAATGCCATTGGATGAATCCTGGAACATATTACAGTCTGTGCTGGCAAAACAGTCCTGTAGTCTAGCATCCACGTCATCTGACCACTTCCGTATTGAGCAAGTCTCTGGTACCTTTCTGCTTTAGTTTTTGCTTGTTTTTGCTTGCTGATAGAAATGAGGTAAAACGGATGAGTTTCCCAGCATTAAAGTCCCCAGCCACTAGGAGCGCTGCCTCTGGATGAGCATTTTCCTGTTTGCTCATGGCCGTATACAGCTCATTGAGTGCAGTCTTAGTTCCTGCATCGGTTTGTGGTGGTAAATAGACAGCTACGAATTGTATCGATGAAAACTCTCTTTGTAAACAGTGTGGTGTCGTGTCTTTGCTATGGATTTAATGATATGACATGCTGTTTTATATTATCAATTCTCTGTAATTAATATTACCTGATTAAACTAATCATGTAAATGTAATTAACTAGGAAGTCGGGGCACCAAGGAAGAATGCTTATAGAGCTGTTGTCTTCTGAATAAACTCTTAAAGACCTGGTAATCTTTTATATCAAAAGCAGTCAATTATTAATCGTCAACTTATTCAGTCTCATCTGAACGTTGTAAAATTCTTGGTTATCTTCACGAACCCTGGCTAACAAGTTGAATCAGCAATACAAAATTTGGTTTAATTATTTATTTACTAAATAATCACATAGAATTACATATACACAGGATGGATCATACAGTGGGGAGAACAAGTATTTGATACACTGCCGATTTTGCAGGTTTTCCTACTTACAAAGCATGTAGAGGTCTGTCATTTTTATCATAGGTACACTTCAACTGTTAGAGACGGAATCTAAAACAAAAATCCAGAAAATCACATTGTATGATATTTAAGTAATTAATTTGCATTTTATTGCATGACATAAGTATTTGATACATCAGAAAAGCAGAACTTAATATTTGGTACAGAAACCTTTGTTTGCAATTACAGAGATCATATGTTTCCTGTAGTTCTTGACCAGGTTTGCACACACTGCAGCAGGGATTTTGGCCCACTAATCCATACAGAACTTCTCTAGATCCTTCAGGTTTCGGGGCTGTCACTGGGCAATACGGACTTTCAGCTCCCTCCAAAGATTTTCTATTGGGTTCAGGTCTGGAGACTGGCTAGGCCACTCCAGGACCTTGAGATGCTTCTTACGGAGCCACTCCTTAGTTGCCCTGGCTGTGTGTTTCGGGTTGTTGTCATGCTGGAAGACCCAGCCACGACCCATCTTCAATGCTCTTACTGAGGGAAGGAGGTTGTTGGCCAAGATCTCGCGATACATGGCCCCATCCATCCTCCCCTCAATACGGTGCAGTCGTCCTGTCCCCTTTGCAGAAAAGCATCCCCAAAGAATGATGTTTCCACCTCCATGCTTCACGGTTGGGATGGTGTTCTTGGGGTTGTACTCATCCTTCTTCTTCCTCCAAACATGGCGAGTGGAGTTTAGACCAAAAAGCTCTATTTTTGTCTCATCAGACCACATGACCTTCTCCCATTCCTCCTCTGGATCATCCAGATGGTCATTGGAAAACTTCAGACGGGCCTGGACATGCGCTGGCTTGAGCAGGGGGACCTTGCGTGCGCTGCAGGATTTTAATCCATGACGGCGTAGTGTGTTACTAATGGTTTTCTTTGAGACTGTGGTCCCAGCTCTCTTCAGGTCATTGACCAGGTCCTGCCGTGTAGTTCTGGGCTGATCCCTCAACTTCCTCATGATCATCGATGCCCCACGAGGTAAGATCTTGCATGGAGCCCCAGACCGAGGGTGATTGACCGTCATCTTGAACTTCTTCCATTTTCTAATAATTGCGCCAACAGTTGTTGCCTTCTCACCAAGCTGCTTGCCTATTGTCCTGTAGCCCATCCCAGCCTTGTGCAGGTCTACAATTTTATCCCTGATGTCCTTACACAGCTCTCTGGTCTTGGCCATTGTGGAGAGGTTGGAGTCTGTTTGATTGAGTGTGTGGACAGGTGTCTTTTATACAGGTAACGAGTTCAAACAGGTGCAGTTAATACAGGTAATGAGTGGAGAACAGGAGGGCTTCTTAAAGAAAAACTAACAGGTCTGTGAGAGCTGGAATTCTTACTGGTTGGTAGATGATCAAATACTTATGTCATGCAATAAAATGCAAATGAATTACTTAAAAATCATACAATGTGATTTTCTGGATTTTTGTTTTAGATTCCGTCTCTCACAGTTGAAGTGTACCTATGATAAAAATGACAGACCTCTACATGCTTTGTAAGTAGGAAAACCTGCAAAATCTGCAGTGTATCAAATACTTGTTCTCCCCACTGTACATTGATTACTAATTATGTCATAAAAGAAAACGTCCCTAGCGGACGAAACTGATATGATGGCTGGTTACACAAAGAAAGGGGGTTGGGTTTGAATGAAAGCGCGGGAAGACTGAGGAACAAAAGGATTGGGTTTCTATCAGACCTTATGAAGCTATGCCATCGTAAATACAGAATCTTATGCATTCTAAATAACCGCCCATTCGGAAAAGGAAATTCAAAAAATATATTTACTCTGAGTTGCGCTTCAATAGGTTGGTCGAGGATGGAAGGCTGGGTTGACCAGCAGAGATCTCTCTTGTCCTTGGAAGAATATCTCTGGGCGGATACGTTCTAGTCGGTCGTGTGGTAGAACGGATACGTTGTAGAACCCTGTCGTTCTGAAGAGATTGTCCATCCTTTACTATGCCACGCACATGTACAGCTGCTGCTGATAACTCGACGTCTAAGATGTATCACTTCTTTAGTGAATAACTTCTCACGAGTCACCAACCCTGATCCGGTAGCACCCCCCCCCCCCCCCCCACTGAGTAGCATAGCTAGCATAGCGTCACAAGTAACTTGTAGCATCTAAATATCATTAAATCACAAGTCCAAGACACCAGATGAAAGATACAGGTCTTGTGAATAAAGCCACCATTTCAGATTTTTAAAATGTTTTACAGGGAAGACACAATATGTAAATCTATTAGCTAACCACGTTAGCAAAGGACACGATTTTTTTACTCCCAACAGTTTTTTCCTGCGTCAGTAGCTATCACTAATTCGACTAAATAAAAATATATATAGCCACTAACCAAGAAACAACTTCATAAGATGACAGTCTGATAACATATTTATGGTATAGCATAGTTTTTTTTTGGAAAAATGTGCATTTTTCAGGTATAAATCACAGTTCTACATTGCAGCTGCAATCTGAAATAGTGCTGACCCAGCCAGAACAATTACAGAGACCAACGTCATATAACGAATTACTCATCTTAAAACATTTCAGAAAAATACACAGCGTACAGATATTGAAAGCCCAACATCTGGTGAATCCAAACAATATTTCAGATTTATTAAATGTTTTATAACGAAAACAAAATGTAGCGCTAAATTAGTATAGCTATACCAGGCAGATTCGGCTAGGCGCCCACGGCCAGTTCACATGCACAACAGATATGATATAACATCGTAAATTGGGTCTTACTATGGCTGATCTTTCATCAGAATGTTGATCAAAGTGTCCTTTGTCAAGATGAGTCGTTGGTTCCGTTCAGAATTGTTCCTTTCCCACTCCATTTAGCACAGGTACTGGTCGAGTGGCACGGATCTCTCAAACGTAAATAAAATCAGACAACGGAACACCACAAAACTCCCGAAAAAATTCAAATAATCTGATTAAACTATATTGAAAAAACATACATTACGATGATATGGTCACATGTATCAAACAAAATTCGACACGGAGATAGTTTTCATCCATAACGCCAGCAAAACAGTACACAATCGCAGCTCCAACTCGTGCGAATCAGAAAACCGGAAGTTGTCGGTCACGCCAAAGAAATAGGTCTTATTTCACGTCAGTACCAGATAAACAAAGAATTTCTCCTCTGACGTCCTCTTGACACCCAGAGGAAGGCGAATGAAGTGTGTTTCTGGTCATAGGGGTCATGACCATATATAGGCAGAGCGTTGAAGCGAGCATAGACTTCTTGCATTCTACTTCTTGGTCAGGGAAAGTGCTGTCAAATGACTTGTGTATCACTCAGAGACAAAATTGAAACGGTTTTAGAAACTAGAGATTGTTTTCTTTCCAATGGTATTATTTATATGCATATAGTAAGAGCAATAATTGAATAAGAGGCAGTTTAATCTGTAGAGCAAATTATGCTAATGGGAAAATAGCACCCCCTGTATTCTCAAGAAGATAAGAGTTCAAAGTTCATACCAAGTTGCCATACTATAAGCTCATGCTATATTCTGGCTGGTGTAGTCAAATTCATCCTTCCAGCACGGCGATCGTCACCTCCACTTTGAAATTTGCCCTTCTAAACGTATGGACATCAGTCCTCACATCATCGGGAACACAATATTAATTCATTAAGTTGTAGTCATTCAACCATTCACAACCAGAGCTCATTCTGAGTTTGGCTTAGTTTGCCGTGTATTGGGTAATGGGGGCTCTTATAGAAATGTAGAAAAGGGGTTGGTTCATCATTTCCAACCAATTCACGTGGCGTGGCCACTGATTGAGCATATTTTACTTATGAAAACAATCTCTCATTTTAAAAACTAAAATTACATTTAATCTTTTCACAAATAGTTTCATATTTAAACATTTAAATTGCACAACAATTCCATGTGAATCTGATAACTAGAATGTGTAGACTTGCCAAGATACAGTTTGTCATCCTATCATCAGTAAAAATGTCTCAGACGACAACTGATCTGACATCATATTCTTTAAGTACCAACGGATACTTTCAACTGGTTGGATTACTGAAATATTGTTCGGCTCACAACCTTTTGATGTTACCATACTCTATGTTAACAAAGGGCTTTCCAAGAGTCCATTCTGTAGAGTAGAGAGAGAAAAGGGGGAAAGGTATTTATGGGGGTCATAAACCTCCCCAACAGGATAACGTCATGACAGTGTGGTCTACAGCTTATCATGAGATACTCTACCTTAGGCGAGCAAAACCTTGAGACTTCCTTAGATTTCGTGCACCAGATGTTGTTTACAAATATACACATGACCGCCACCCCATGTCTTACCAGAGACTGCTGTTCTATCCAGCCGAAACAGCGCAAAACCTGCAAGCTGTATGTAATTCATGTCGTCCTTCAGCCACGACTTGGTGAAACATAAGATATTACAGTTCTTAATGACCCGTTGGTAGGATATATGTGATCATTTTCCATTGATTGTACGTTGGCTAATAGGACCGATGGTAAAGGGAGATTACCCGCTTGCCGCAGAATCCTTACAAGGCACCAGGACCTTTGTACTCGATAACTCTGTCTCTTTCTCCTACGAATGATGGGGATGAGGGCCTTGTCGGGCGTCTGAAGTAAATCCTTCCCATCCGTCTCGTTAAAGAAAAAGTATTAGAAAGAAGCTCTTTCGATCATAAGACACAGTGGCAGAAAAATTTGGTACAAAATAATTTACAAATAATGCGAAAAAACACACACAATAGCACAATTGATTAGGGGATTGTAAAACGGCAGCCATCTCCTCCGGGTGTGCAAAGCTCTTAGAGACTCTTAGGTGTAATAGCTGCCAAAGGTGATTCTAACATGCATTGACTCAGGGGTGTGAATACTTACGTAAATTATCTTATTATCTTTTCTGCCACTGTGTCGAAAGAGCTTCTAGATATCAGGACAGCGATTACTCACCCCGTACTGGAGGAATACGTTAGATTTTTCTGAATAAAATTTTCAATAAATTAGCTAACATTTCTAAAAACAAGTTTTCATTATGGGGTATTGCGTGTAGATGGGTGAGAAGAAGAAAAATCTTTCTAATCCATTTTGAATTCAGCCTGTGTGGAATAAGTCAAGGGGTATAAATACATTTTGAAGGCCCTATATCTATATGTACACACTATGGATCATTATCTGTTGTTTGACTTTCATATAAAAGTCCAATTAGATCAATATAATGAAGATGTTCTCAATATGGTTTATTCATACTCCTTTATCACACCCAAACAGTAATGTCAACACAAGCTAAAATAATAACCAGTTTAAATTGTAAAACCAATACTGTAGGCACACAGACAGTTGAAGTTAATGGCTCAAATGGTGATTGTAACTAAAGCTACAGTGTAGTCCACCACACGACTAGCCCTCTCTCTCTCTTTGTTTGTCATGTTATTGGTTGTCACATCTTCGTTGTAGTAAAGTAAAGGTCTCACAAAGCAGTGGTTTCTTTCTTCCTGTTTTTTGGAGCTTGTTGACCAAGCCTATGAATGACATTACATGTGTGTGCCGAGTCTGTCCAGAGGGTTATCGTTTGGGAGAAACAAACTAATAATTTGATTTCTATAATCAATAACTAAAAGGTCTATTGAGCGCTCTCCTGTATACGGTCAACTGTGAGTACTTCTTTTTACATGTTACTGTATGGTCATAGAGTCAGGTCGAAAATTAGTGTCACCCTTGAAAGATATTAGCAAAAAAGACTATAAAATAAAAGCTATATTGTATGCTCAAAAAATATTGACAATTATACTAATAGATTTTCTCAGAGAAATACATTTTGTTTAACAAGGAAGATATATTTTTCAAAAAACTACAGTGGTCAAAATTATTACCACCCCCGTTTTCAATCCCTTTCATTACCTCACCTTGCGAGGATAACAGCATTGAGCCTTTTTCTAAAATATTTTAGGAGATTGGAGAAAACATTGGGAGCGATGTTAGACCATTCCTCCATACAGAATATTTCCAGATCCTTGATATCCTTCATCTGTGCTTATGGACTGCACTTTGTAAGTCGAGCCAAAGGTTTTCAATGGGGTTCAAGTCCTGACATGGCCATTGCAAAATGTTGATTTTGTGGTCAATTAACCCTTTCTTTGTAGGTTTTGATATGTGCTTGGGGTTATTGTCTTGATTGAAGATCCACATGCGGCCAAGTTTCAACTTCCTGGCAGAGGCAACCAGATTTTTGACTAAAATGCCCTGGTACTGGGTAAAGTTCATGACGCCGTTGACCTTACCAAGAGCCCCAGGACCAGTGGAAGCAAAATAGCCCATAACATCAAAGATCCACCACTATATTTTACAGTTGGTATGGAGTTCTTTTCTGCTTAATCCTTATTATGACACCAAACCCTTGTTAAACCCCAAACCCTTAAAAAAAAAATAGATAATTGAGCATACAATACAGCTCAGTATTCGTATTATTTATTTTAAAATGCTCAGCGCAGTCAAGATTGTTTAATTTATCTTTTATTTAACTAGGCAAGTCAGTTAAGAACAAATTCTTACTTACAACGACAGCCTACCGTTACCAAACCCTAACCCGGACAACGCCACTTCCGGTGTTTTATAGACATATTTCCACATTATGAGGTTGGAAAAGACTGCCTGAAATTAGTTAACAGACCAATAAGAAAGAGTTCCAAAAATTTCTGCCAATAACAGCTAGTTTTCAGTTTTCCCCATCCCGCTCAGACCACTCCCGGACAGTCCTAGCAAAATTCTTGCTTAATAAATTAATCTTTATATATAGATGCTATTTTTGTTTCTTGTTAATCATTTTAATTTAAAATAATTACAGTATGGTACTTCCTTTTAACCCAGACATTATTTGGTATTGAGATAAAAATGGCTCCATTCCACCTTTAGACAGTCTTTTTTGCTCATCTTTATCAAGGGTACCAATAGTTTTGAACCTGACTGTACTTGATATGGTACTTACTGTGGGTTACTTTAGCAAGATATCCAATAAGTGGATGTTTACTAATAAGTGGATGTTTCATGTTTAAATGATGCCGTCTTGAAATTATCTTTGCTACACTTCAGAAATCGAGTCATGTTGTGTTGTATTGCTTTGTTTCCCGAAAGGTGAGGGGCCATGAACTCCACAGTTGGGATGGAGAATTTCAGCCTGAGCACCACATATGACCCAGACAAACTGTGTAATCCAGCTGACTACCCTGAAGAGAGGTGGCCCTTTCTCTTTATGTACCTGGTCATCATTATCATCGGGATTCCCTCCAACTCCTTTTTCCTCTATGTTTCCTGGCAGCACATCAGAAAGAGGAACACCCTGGGCATCTATCTGTTTAACCTGGCCCTGTCTGACCTCCTATTCACTGTGGGACTGTCTCTTTGGGTGGACTTTATGTGGCATGGTGTCTGGTTTCACGGGGATGCAGTGTGCATTCTCTCCGTCATAATCCTCTTTACTAACTTCTACACCAGCGATGGGCTGCTTTGCTGTATTGCTCTGAACCGTTACCTGGCTGTGGTCCACCCGCTAAAGTACCCCATCCTGAGGAGGCTCGACACGGCCGTGATGATCAGCGTGGCTATCTGGGTGCTGGTGGTCTCCTTCAACGCCTTCACCATCATCTGGATCAACTCGTACAACTCAGATGAGCAGAGAGCCATGTGTTTAGACGTGTTCCCCTTGAGGGACAGTCTGCTACAGGTCAGCGTGGCTCGTTTCGTCCTGGGTTTCCTGTTTCCTGTCCTGCTGGTGTCGTTCTGCTGCCGGGGGATCTGTGTGGCAGTACGTGCCAACCAGGCCACGAAGGAGCAGGAGAGGAGACATGTGTCCCAACTCCTGGCGATGGTGCTGCTCACCCTGGGGCTCTGCTTCGGACCCATCCACGTTATGATGCTCTTGCGGGGGCTGCTGGAGCACTGTGGGAGCCCCTCCTGGCTCTTCCTGCCCTATAAGGTCAGCATGGCGATATCAGCACTCAACAGCGTGGCTGACCCCTTCCTCTACTGTTTCATCACCAGGCTGGGCAAGGCAAATGTCACACAGGTGGTACACTACCTCCAGTGGAAGAGAAAGGGGAATGGTCAGGAGGTGGTGTAATGTAGTAATGTAACCTCAAACCAGAACACTGGAGAGAGACAATCCCATTACTGCCCAGTTGATGGTCTCAGATAACTCAGTTTACATGCTGCTGTTCAGTCATTGTTACCTTTCTAACATGATATAGCACAAATACTGGGACTGCATGAAGGTGGACAGTTAAACTTTGATTTGATTAGATATTATCAAATAACAATGCTGATGTAGTAAAGTGGTCAAGGTCTATTTTTGTGTGCTATTGGTATATTTCAGGTGTATTCAACCGGGGATCCGCGGACCCCTGAGGTACTGCAGCAGGTACGCGAAAATATCAATATATACATGAATATCGCTAGCAACAACAGAATAAACACACATTTTTAATTACAGTAGAAAAGAGGAGAACATCTTTCTAATGTTGTCAGCTATATTTTTCAACTCCTAATACTGAACAAATTACACTAATTTAAGCTAATTACACTTACTGGAGGATTTGACATAGGCTTTGATAAAGCACCCGCTAGTACCAGTCTCAGCAAGTGCACATGGCTAACAGCTGCTATTAGTGAAAATGTGTTTTGGAGTTACTTTTCTATCTAATAGGCTATGTTAGAGTTTACACTTCCTCTTCCAATTTATAATGTGGGGAGATCAAAATAATAAAAAACGATCTACCAAATCTATTCATTTTAAAATGTTGATTACTTTACATTGACGTTCACCTGATAATAAAACGTGAATTTTAATTGTTTTGCTAACATATGATGGGGGTCCCTGCATCGCCGGTTTGCCTGAGAGGGTGTCCCTGGGCAAGAAAAGTTTGAAGACCCCTGGTATAGTTGGTTACCTCTGAAACACTAGTCTGTAAATAAACAGCAAGACAAACCTGAAAGTAAAGAACTAAATTCATCCTTCTGTAGTGTCACAAGGAGGGATGAAATGACTAGTTCAAGGGTAATGTGATTGCTATCAGAAAATCATGTCTTAGTAATGATTTCCTGGCACAATGATCGAAACCGCAACACAGTATGTGTTTTCTTGACAAAGCATGAGTCCATATTTGTCACTCACAATCAGAAAGCAGTGGGATCTCATTTTTGTTTCAATGTATTTGGCACCCTCTTCTGTTCTATATGTGCAGCCACTACACACTGGAGCCAGACTGAAACAGTCACTTCCCCTCTCTCTCTCAGCTTGCTGTAATACACTGCTCAAAAAAATAAAGGGAACACTTAAACAACACAATGTAACTCCAAGTCAATCACACTTCTGTGAAATTAAACTGTCCACTTAGGAAGCAACACTGATTGACAATAAATTTCACATGCTGGTGTGCAAATGGAATAGACAAAAGGTGGAAATTATAGGCAATTAGCAAGACACCCCCAATAAAGGAGTGGTTCTGCAGGTGGTGACCACAGACCACTTCTCAGTTCCTATGCTTCCTGGCTGATGTTTTGGTCACTTTTGAATGCTGGCGGTGCTTTCACTCTAGTGGTAGCATGAGACGGAGTCTACAACCCACACAAGTGGCTCAGGTAGTGCAGCTCATCCAGGATGGCACATCAATGCGAGCTGTGGCAAGAAGGTTTGCTGTGTCTGTCAGCGTAGTGTCCAGAGCATGGAGGCGCTACCAGGAGACAGGCCAGTACATCAGGAGACGTGGAGGAGGCCGTAGGAGGGCAACAACCCAGCAGCAGGACCGCTACCTCCGCCTTTGTGCAAGGAGGAGCACTGCCAGAGCCCTGCAAAATGACCTCCAGCAGGCCACAAATGTGCATGTGTCTGCTCAAACGGTCAGAAACAGACTCCATGAGGGTGGTATGAGGGCCCAACGTCCACAGGTGGGGGTTGTGCTTACAGCCCAACACCGTGCAGGACGTTTGGCATTTGCCAGAGAACACCAAGATTGGCAAATTCGCCACTGGCGCCCTGTGCTCTTCACAGATGAAAGCAGGTTCACACTGAGCACATGAGCACATGTGACAGACGTGACAGAGTCTGGAGACGCCGTGGAGAACGTTCTGCTGCCTGCAACATCCTCCAGCATGACCGGTTTGGCGGTGGGTCAGTCATGGTGTGGGGTGGCATTTCTTTGTGGGGCCGCACAGCCCTCCATGTGCTCGCCAGAGGTAGCCTGACTGCCATTAGGTACCGAGATGAGATCCTCAGACCCCTTGTGAGACCATATGCTGACACATACACATTTGTGGCCTGCTGGAGGTCATTTTGCAGGGCTCTGGCAGTGCTCCTCCTTGCACAAAGGCGGAGGTAGCGGTCCTGCTGCTGGGTTGTTGCCCTCCTACGGCCTCCTCCACGTCTCCTGATGTACTGGCCTGTCTCCTGGTAGCGCCTCCATGCTCTGGACACTACGCTGACAGACACAGCAAACCTTCTTGCCACAGCTCGCATTGATGTGCCATCCTGGATGAGCTGCACTACCTGAGCCACTTGTGTGGGTTGTAGACTCCGTCTCATGCTACCACTAGAGTGAAAGCACCGCCAGCATTCAAAAGTGACCAAAACATCAGCCAGGAAGCATAGGAACTGAGAAGTGGTCTGTGGTCACCACCTGCAGAACCACTCCTTTATTGGGGGTGTCTTGCTAATTGCCTATAATTTCCACCTTTTGTCTATTCCATTTGCACACCAGCATGTGAAATTTATTGTCAATCAGTGTTTCTTCCTAAGTGGACAGTTTGATTTCACAGAAGTGTGATTGACTTGGAGTTACATTGTGTTGTTTAAGTGTTCCCTTTATTTTTTGGAGCAGTGTACAAACGCATAAAAATACCCATAGTGTAGTTGTATTGCCAGGCTTCTGTACAGTGTGCATTGGTTTCTATTTGAGAAGTGACTAGATGCCCAAACAAAAATAATTATTTCCTACTAATAAACATTTAAATAAGAGTGATAACTCAGTTTTGCTCTAAATAAGAACTTGGTATGGAACATTAAACATGGAACATTAACAGAATATTTACAAGGATTTGTTTGGTCATTTCCATTACTTAGTTAATTAGCTGCAATAATTAGCTATCTTCACTTTCCTGGAGTTGTATTAAATCATATTAAGAGCTCTATTTGTGTTGTTGCCCTTGGAGTTGTCTTTGCCCTCTTAAATTGGGTTGGGAAATGAAAGTGCACCAAGAAGAGGTCTACCACCTGCCAGAACTGCTTTTAGCATTGGCTGGCTGACTTAGCCTATTAACAGTGTCCTTTGTCATTGCAGAAGAAGTTCCTGTTCTTTTTTGTTTGTGTAAGTTATCTCATAGGTTTGTATATAAAAGTGTCTGGTAGCCTACAGTTGTATGTACTTTACCAATACACACACACACCCATAATTCATTGGTCGTGCACACCGATTCCTTTTTTTCTCTCATTTTGGTGCCAAACATTTTGTCTGCAGCTCAAGCCGTACTTATCCATCTGTTACACATGCTATTTTACCTTCCCTTCATGCATTTCTTATTTAAAAGTATAATAGCAAGGTGATCGTGATTAAGAGTTAAGCTAAAGAAATGTAAATACATACTTTTTTTATCTTCATAATTGTATTGGGGTTGCTCCTGGATGGAGATTTTGTCAGTCAAAGTGAGATAGACCACAAGAGAGCGCCATGTTTTGACTGTGTTGTGGTTCAACCTATTGATTGTCCCGGGGAGGATAATTGAGTAACATTAAAACGTGTAACTTAAGGCATGGTTTATGAGCTTGACTGAAGTGTTTGCTATTGGTAATATGTAGCCTATATTTACTGCCTACATATATTGATATTGTCAGAATGCCAGAATTGGTCATTTGTGTAGGAATGGAATGTTCCATGGTGAAATGCAATGTATTTAAACCTCCTCATTCCCTGTTGTGATTGACCAGTCATGGGGTCATGGCTATACTATGCTTGTGCATGCAAATTGTTATCAGGAATTATAGGCATGTGTTAGCCTGTCAGAGCATTGACCTATGTTGCTCTTTGTCCTGTTAATTATTTTGTAAATATTGTAAGTGCTTTCAGTACCTATTTATTCTTTATTATGCAAATAAAAGCATTTACCTTGTGCAGAAAAACTGCACTATCCCTATCTGCCTCTTTTCTGCACATCCACCATTTGTTGTTCATTTGATAAAAATCAGGTTTATGTGGGTTCAACTTGTATCTTTCCTCTCCATGCCTGCCAGACAGCGTGACAGGCAGGTTCCTCAGCAATCCTCCTGGTGAGCTGACCCCAACTCTACTCGGCTCTACCCAGAACTAGGCTATTCAGGGCTCCAGGCTCAGTCTCAGAGGAACACTCCCTCTCACCTCTCTTAATCATTCATCCTTCCTGTGCTCCCAGCACTTTTACTGCACCTCTTCCTCCCATTCTTTAGCTATCCCGCAGACTACTTCAAAGTATTTTGGTGGGGGAAAACATTTGAATAAAATTGTCAGTCTGTTTCTGTCTGTGTTTCCTACCTTCGGAGTAGCCTACTGTAATGTTTGGCAGAGGATGATGTTTCTGTTCTTGATCTTCGTTCACAATGTGTACCTGGCTGTCTATACCAATTACTACTTGTCTATTACATTGAGAACTTCTTATACGATCATTATAAGCTCAGATTTATATGTTTCAAATAAGTTTAAAACCCAACCAGTCCTTCATTGTCTCTTATTTTCATCCTCACTACGTATTATTGACATAGTACATTTGAAACGACAGTTCAGAAAGGAAACACCACATAGAAATATGTTTAACCACTTATTAAATAATGAATAATGCAAGTCTTGGCGATATAGACACGGCTCCTTCAGGGTAGCACACTGCCCAAGCAAAGCGTCAATATATAAAATTATCTACAAGCAGTGAGCACAGTAAGCTATACCAATCTTCCAAAACAGCAGAAACATACGCCAGATGACTTTGTGTAGCTACGACAGAAAGCATTGTTTATGTATGATCAAATAGACCAGTTAAAGTCATCCTGCCGTGACGAGACTGTACACTGTGTGTGAATATTAACCATGTGTAGATTTGTTTTGCGCCCCAAGTGGGATTCGAATTTACACCCAAGTGACAGTAGATGTCCACCTTACCACTGTGAGCTAACTGTCCAGAGCCATATTTTCCTGTGATACTCATCATTTTAATATCAGAGTGCCAGTGGACCTCTGGTAAGTATGCTTTAGTGATAAAGTGTTGGGATCAGGTACAACTGTGTTTACCCACCCCCAAAATTAATATTTATGAGCAATTCCCCCCACCCACAACTTGAATGCACCTGAATGCATTTTTGGAAAATGTGGGTTTGGGCAAAGCCTGAAATTGTGGTTGAGACCTCAGGAGGAATACTGTCCCATCAATCTACTACTTCACCTTCAAGACCACGATCCTCTGCTGCTACAACATTACATTTGATTGATTCTGAGATTGTGGTGCCTACCTCAGTTCCTGCAGTATTGCTATATGATCATGATTGTGTCAACCCTATGATCCAGTAGCTATCTACGCATTGGTAGAATATCATATACCAAGATGACAGCTCATCCTGCCTCAGCGAAGCTACCCAGCAGTGCATTAATATTGCAGGCGGTTGGCTATGTTCATGGCAGGCGGGTTCATGCTACTTATGGTTGCTTAGTTAGATAGGTAGAATATTTTCCATTTGCCAAGATGACAGATCATCTTGCCTCATAGAGGGTACCTGGCATTGCGTCATAGGAGAAATAGACATACGACTGCATTAGCTCATGCTACACATTGTTAGTATTCACATATAGGCCTAGTCGACAGTGATGCAATGGTAGAATAACCTTCACTGGACTATTGAGAGCTCCTCAGTGGCGATGAGTTTACCTGCCAGTACCATGCCTCGTTAAGTTTGCTATGATGGTGTCAGCCGTGGTCAATAGTCAAAATATTGTTGTCTTGCTGGCTACTTGATATAAAGTACATTGCATATACAGTGCATTCGGAAAGTATTCAGACCCCTTGACTTTTTCCACATTTTCTTACGTTAGAGCCCCATTCTAAAATTGATTAAACAAACACTTTACTTCCTCAATGCACACACAATACCCCATAACGACAAAGCAAAAACAGAAATACCTTATTTACATAAGTATTCAGACCCTTTGCTATGAGACTCCAAATTGAGATCAGGTGCCTCCTGTTTCCGTTGATCATCCTTGGGATGTTTCTACAACTTGATTGGAGTCCACCTGCGGTAAATTCAATTGATTGGACATGATTTGGAAAGGCACACACCTGTAAATATATAAGGTCCCACAGTTAACAGTGCAAGTCAGAGCAAAAACGAATCCATGATATCGAAGGAATTTTCTGTAGAGATCCGAGACAGGATTGTGTCGAGGCACAGATCTGGGGAAGGGTACCAACACATTTCTGCAGCAGTGAAGGTCCCCAAGAACACAGTGGCCTCCATCATTCTTAAATGGAAGAAGTTTGGAACCACCATGACTCTTCCTAGAGTCCCCTCCTGGCCAAACTGAGCAAAAAGGGAAGAAGGGTCTTGGTCAGGGAGAAGAACCTGTGGTCACTCTAACAGTGCTCTTAAGTTTCTGTGGAGATGGGGGAACCTTTCCGGAGGGCAACCATCTCTGCAGCACTCCACCAATCAGGCCTTTATGGTAATGCGGCCAGATGGAAACCACTCCTCAATTAAAGGCACATGACAGCCCGCTTGGAGTTTGCCGAAAGGCACCTAAAGACTCTCAGACCATGAGAAACAACATTCAACAACACCATCCCTATGGTGAAGCATGGTGGTGGCAGCATTATGCTGTGGGCATGTTTTTCAGCAGCAGGGACTGGGAGACTAGTCGGGATCGAGGCAAAGATGAGCGGAGCAAAGTACAGAGTGATCTTTGATTATAACCTACTCCAGAGCAATAAAGGACCTCAGACTGTGGGCGAAGGTTCACCTTCCAACAGGACAACGACCCTAAGCACACTGCCAAGACAACACAGCCAGAGCCCGGACTTGAACCCGATCGAACATCTCTGGAGAAACCAGAAAATAGCTGTGAAGCAACTCTCCCCATCCAACCTGAGAGAAGAATGGGACAAACTCTACAAATACAGGTGTGCCAAGCTTGCAGCGTCATACCGAAAAAGACTCAAGGCTGTAATCACTGCCATAGGTGCTACAACAAAGTACTGAGTAAAGGGTTTGAATACTTATGTAAATGTGATATTTGAGGTTTTTATTTTTAATAAATCAACCTAAATTTAAAAAAATCTGTTTTTGCTTTGTCATTATGGGGAATGGTGTGCAGATTGATTAAATAGTTTTTCCTCATCAATTTTAGAATAAGGCTGTAACATAACAAAATGTGGAAAAAGTCAAAAGGTCTGAATACTTTCCGAAGGCACTGTACAGGTGGCCACCTCTGTCTTCCATCTGTCGTCCATAAACATGCACTGTAACATGGAGATATGGCCGTGTGGGAACACTAACCCTAACCCTACAAAAGGTGTGTAGCAATTTATGTTTTTGTTCTTTCGCTGATATGAAAGATATGTTTCCAAAATCGTACTGCAAATGATGCATTTTAACATTCAACAAAACTTCCCAGGTCAGAAGATACTATCATCAATATGTATGTGTGACGGCCCCTCCCTGCTCTGTCTACTGGGTTTTGCTGTGCTTACTTCCTGCAGGAGATTGGTGGGCGGAGCTGGGAGAGTCGTCAGTGCTGATGGGTCACACCTGCGAAAGCTCAGCTGTGGCAAAAAGCCACTGTTTCCCCATTCAGCAAGAGATTCCTCTCTCCATGCATACCTTTGGTGGTTGATGCTTAATTTACGGACCGTCATGCCTCATCTGATTGTTTACTTTAGTTATGGAATAAATTCAGTTTGTTATTCCTTTACGCCTTTCTGTGTTTTCCCATTGTTTGTTACAATCTTGAGCCAGGTTGTAATAAGTGGGGCCTCATCTGGGATCTCTGGAGTTATTCCCTGGAATTGCGTTTGTTTGGTAGCATTTGCTAACTGGTTGGTGGTATTTCAAAGTAAAGTGTTTTATGATTATTGCTTGGCTAACCCTTTTGTCTATGGGGTTATGTTGTGAGTATCATTGATTTGGAGTTACATACTGAGGTGCATGTACAAAGTATTTATGACATTTGGATACTGCCTGTTGCTACTTAAGTTACACTCCTGTGGTTGGTGTTGAAGTAGTGCTGGTTTGTGCTGCAGTGGAGAAAGGAATGCAGTTAATCTCCATTCCCTGTTCCGGTTGGAGATCCTGCTTTGCTCATTGTTGGGACATCAGGTTAGTGTTTGTGCAGTGTTAGCAGTGAGATTTGGGGTAGTGTGGATTGGCTACCTGGACTCTTCTCCCCTGGTAGGGTTAGCGACGTGTGTCCCTTACAACACGTTGGGCAGTGTACGCTCTATTTATGTGTGGTGACTGTGGCTGGAGCAGTTGTCTCGGGAACACATCCATGGCTCATAGTAATCCACTTGCTGGGAGCTTTTTCAGTGACAGCGGGCTGAAGTGCATAAATACCCACCGCCAGAAACCGCATGAAGATTACAGCTGAGCTGGTAATAGGTCTTGGACGCTCCATTTGTATTTTTTCCCCTCCTGTGGTTGACACTTTTTGTTTGGACTTCATTATGTCAGTCCTTTGAGGATGTTAACTCTTTTCAGTACTGCTCCTGTGTTGGCCGCTCCGCAGCAACCTTTTACACTGCAGCTGGGGGCCGGGGCGGTTCTGCTGCAGTCAGAGCCAGGAAATTGAGCATCCTGTGGCATACTTCTCTAAGAAGTTCAACAGTTATCAGCTACACTACTCTGTGGTGGAAATGGAGGCTCTTGCCCTGATCTGGGCTCTCCAACACTTCAATGTGGGTACGGGTGTAGTGCCACTAGTTGTATATACTGATCACAACCCACTCACCTTTTTACACTCGATGCAGTGTCTGAACTAAAGGTTGATGCGGTGGTGTCGGTACATTCAAGCTTTTCCCCCTCGATTTGTCATCTTAAGGGGGCGGATGCGTTGTTCCGTGTACCCTCTCCTTAGCCGTCCTGTTTAATACTGTTGTCTGTTCTCCAACAATTTGGTCTCGTCTCTCTTCCTCTCCTTTTCTTAATTTGCATCCAGGTGACATGGTTGGTGTGGGTTGAGTAAGTGTTGGACCTGGGTGGTTGGCTGTTCAAGGAGTGCAAGTATATTTGGATTGTTCAAAACATTTTGTTTTTGTTTTCGGGGACATGGGAGGTCTTTGTTTTTATGGGTGGGGGTGTGATGGCCCCTCTGCTCTGTCTACTGGGTTTTGCTGTTTCGCTATTTCTGACTTTCATGACGCCTCTGCTTGGTTGGAAAATGTTGGTAATGCTTTTGTACGCGGGGTGCTGTCCTCAGATAATTGCATGGTGTGCTTTCACCGTAAAGCCTTTTTGAAATCAGACAAAGCGGCTGGATTAACAAGAAGTTAGGCTTTTAAACGATGTAAGACACTTGTATTTTCATGAATGTTTAATATTACGAATTTTGTATTTTGAATTTCGCGCTCTGTAATTTCACCGGATGTTGGCCAGGTGGGACGCTAGCTCAAAAAGGTTTAATATGCTCCTAAAGTATGCCTAACCTACTGCTTCATGAGCACTACAGCGAGAATGAAGATGACAGAACTAATTAATAGACTACAGGATAAACAAGCATTCTATCAGTTAAGGGGCAATCTGGGAAAAACCAGACGATAACATTTGATTGTGCCATCCAATACATACATCACAATAATACACTATAAACACACAAGACATAAACTGTAAAAGCGGCACATAGTTAATGAAAATAAACTAGTGTTCATGTAAATGCCTCGTAGTGTGGGTTAAAAGATCTGCGGAAATGTTCTGTTAGCACCTGGATAAAATGAATCTGCCATTGTACTGCGCCGCTCCAACCCAATGCTGTGGAAGGGGTGGATAGTGTTGCCTGTATGTCACCGTGCTCTTGGCAATAGTAGCAACCATGCCCACGATTATGTGCAAATGATACGGGACATAACCCACAATGCATGAGTAGCACAACATTCACCTCGCAAGGTGATGGATGCGGAGCCTTAACATGCACATGCTCCCACGAACGCAATATCGGTAGCCATGCCATAATGCAACACTGTGTGCAGATAATGAAGCAAGAATATTAGTTAACACCTGAGTGTGTGAGCATCACCACAACATTAAGAGTTGCAGCATAACACATTATAGAACCAGTATGTAAGACATGATAACAAAATGCAACAGAAGATGCATTAATAGCAGGAGCTAATACATGATACTAGAATGAAGTATACAATATACTAATTAGTATACAATAGCATATGGTAAAATAATTGTCACTATGCTATCACTGAATACAACTAGACTACAAGATGGACCGACAGGGAGGGACTACCTATGTAAAATGCATGACACATGGCTAATGAATACAGGGCCTAAACCTACTGAAGCAGATAAGATGACTAACGTGACTATTTAAGATACTCTTTGAAGAGGTAGGGTTTCAGAGGTTTTCTAAATATGGGCAGGGTGTCTCTTTCTCTCTCTCTCTCTGCAGCCCCTGGTCTACCCTGGTCCCGTCCCTTCAATGTCATTGGGACAATGTCATTCAATGTCCCTTCAACATCCCCTAATAGAGGAGAAACCGTGAGCCACCGGCACTGCATCAACTCAGCATGACAACTATAGACTTAATTCTGGTTGACATTAATCATGGACCATTTAACAATGGAGTCACTACCTTTTCGAGAATATGTGGAACCCATACAGAGGTCTTTTTCCAGCTCCTTGATGTGAGTGCAACTGCATTGTCAGGACATGTTTTCAAATGTCTCTCATCAAACTGAACCCAATATTTGTGAGGAGTTGTCTGAATCATAATACATTTAGTGGGTGCTTATATTTGTCCTAATTGGCAATGTGTTTTTTTGCATATCCCACTCTCCCTGAGACAACCTCACAGCCATGGTCTGCTGTTCAACGGCAACCCCGGAGCAATTAGGGTTAAGTACCTTGCTCAAAGGCACATGAAAATATATTTTACCTTGTCAGTTTGGGGATTCGAACCAGCGAAGAGCAATTTCTCAAGCAAGAATTTTGCTAGGACTGTCTGGGAATGATCTGAGTGGGGAGGGGAAAACTGAAAAACATCTGTTATTGGCAGAGAGGTTTGGAACTCTCTTCTCTCTCCAAAACTCCATCCCACCAAAAAAACTCTGAAATGTCAAGTGGTCTTTTCAAACAGCTCTTACGCTAAAAGGGCATTATCATAATTTATCATAATGTGTGTATGTATGTATGTGTGTGTGTGTATATATACATATATATATTTACATATATACCTATGTATGTGTGTGTGTGTGTGTATATAATATATATATCCACACCATGAGGTTGCAAAAATACTGTGAATACTACTTAAATATCAAAAGCAAAAGTACAAATCATTTCAAATTCCTTATTTTAAGCAAACCAGATGGCGCCATTTTCTTGTTTTTTTTATTTACAGAAAGCCAGGGGCACACTCCAACATTTTACAAACAAAGTTTGTAAACACATGTGTGTTTAGTGAGTCCGCCAGATCAAAGGCAGTAGGGATGACCAGGAATGTTCTCTTAATATGTTCATGAATTGGACCCTTTTCCTGTCCTGCTAAGCATTCAAAGTGTAACGAGTGCTTTTGGGTGTCATGGAAAATGTATGGAGTAAAAAGTATATTTTAACTAGCTCCTACACAATGTCAGGAGATGTTCTGTCGGTCATTAGTTAAGTAACATTATGCATTATGTTGCCATTTGTTTAGCATTAAGCTGTTTCTTGTAACTGGTATCTGTAGATAACTTATTATTTGTTTTTTAAAGGTTGAACTCAAAATGGTGCTTGTTGTACATACAGTGGGGAGAACAAGTATTTGATACACTGACAATTTTGCAGGTTTTCCTACTTACAAAGCATGTAGAGGTCTGTAATTTTTATCATAGGTACACTTCAACTGTGAGAGAAGGAATCTAAAACAAAAATCCAGAAAATCACATTGTATGATTTTTAAGTAATTAATTTGCATTTTATTGCATGACATAAGTATTTGATACATCAGAAAAGCAGAACTGAATATTTGGTACAGAAACCTTAGTTTGCAATTACAGAGATCATACGTTTCCTGTAGTTCTTGACCAGGTTTGCACACACTGCAGCAGGGATTTTGGCCCACTCCTCCATACAGACCTTCTCCAGATCCTTCAGGTTTCGGGGCTGTCGCTGGGCAATACGGACTTTCGGCTCCCTCCAAAGATTTTCTATTGGGTTCAGGTCTGGAGACTGGCTAGGCCACTCCAGGACCTTGAGATGCTTCTTACGGAGCCACTCCTTAGTTGCCCTGGCTGTGTGTTTCGGGTCGTTGTCATGCTGGAAGACCCAGCCACGACCCATCTTCAATGCTCTTACTGAGGGAAGGAGGTTGTTGGTCAAGATCTCGCGATACATGGCCCCATCCATCCTCCCCTCAATACGGTGCAGTCGTCCTGTCCCCTTTGCAGAAAAGCATCCCCAAAGAATGATGTTTCCACCTCCATGCTTCACGGTTGGGATGGTGTTCTTGGGGTTGTACTCATCCTTCTATTCCTCCAAACACGGCGAGTGGAGTTTAGAGCAAAAAGCTCTATTTTTGTCTCATCAGACCACATGACCTTCTCCCATTCCTCCTCTGGATCATCCAGATGGTCATTGGCAAACTTCAGACAGGCCTGGACATGCACTGGCTTGAGCAGGGGGACCTTGCGTGCGCTGCAGGATTTTAATCCATGACGGCGTAGTGTGTTACTAATGGTTTTCTTTGAGACTGTGGTCCCAGCTCTCTTCAGGTCATTGACCAGGTCCTGCCGTGTAGTTCTGGGCTGATCCCTCACATTCCTCATGATCATTGATGCCCCACGAGGTGAGATCTTGCATGGAGCCCCAGACCGAGGGTGATTGACCGTCATCTTGAACTTCTTCCATTTTCTAATAATTGTGCCAACAGTTGTTGCCTTCTCACCAAGCTGCTTGGCTATTGTCCTGTAGCCCATCCCAGCCTTGTACAGGTCTACAATTTATCCCTGATGTCCTTACACAGCTCTCTGGTCTTGGCCATTGTGGAGAGGTTGGAGTCTGTTTGATTGAGTGTGTGGACAGGTGTCTTTTATACAGGTAATGAGTTCAAACAGGTGCAGTTAATACAGGTAATGAGTGGAGAACAGGAGGGCTTCTTAAAGTAAAACTAACAGGTCTGTGAGAGCCGGAATTCTTACTGGTTGGTAGGTGATCAAATACTTATGTCATGCAATAAAATGCAAATTAATTACTTAAAAATCATACAATGTGATTTTCTGGATTTTTGTTTTAGATTCCGCCTCTCACAGTTGAAGTGTACCTATGATAAAAATTACAGACCTCTACATGCTTTGTAAGTAGGAAAACCTGCAAAATCGGCAGTGTATCAAATACTTGTTCTCCCCACTGTACGTA